>NC_090738.1:138641141-138643641 GCF_036898095.1 Palaemon carinicauda | reverse complement strand
GGGAGAGATAGAAAGGGAAATTTATGACTTAATGGAACAAGGGATAGTCCAGGAGAGTGAATCCCCCTGGGCTTTTACAATTCTAGCTGTTAGGGAAAAGGATGGCTCGGTAAGATTTTGTGTTGATAATAGGAAGTTAAATGCAGTCACTAAGGATAATGCAATTCCATTGCCCTCGATCGAAGAACTACTTGTGAAGGTTCGGGATAGTAAATATTTTACAACTGTTGATTTAAAATCTGGATACTATTAAATACCCTGTCAGGAAGACAGTAAATGTAAAATGGCATTTATAGCTAACGATCAACTATTTCAGTTTGATTCTTTAGAGTAATAGTAGTGGTTTTGACTCCCTTAATTGGCCATAATGCTTTTGTTTTTTAGACGATATCATAATTACAGGGAAAACCGCCGAAAAACATAATAATAATATTCGTAAAGTTTCAGAAGCATTGCAACGTCAGGGTATGAAAATAAATTTGTCAAAGTGGAAATTTTTCTGTAAGCAGTTCGAGTTTTTAGGTCACATAATAACTCCAAAAAGTATCCTACACTACCCCAGTCAAGCAGGGGCTATTTGATATATCCCCAGGCCACATACCCCTAATGAAGTAGCTGGGTTTCTTGGGCTCGCAGGGTATTACCTTAAATTTATAAGAGGTTTTGGAGACATAGCTAGACCCTTAGATGCTTTAAAGAAAAAAAAAGGATTATATTGGGGAATAGAAGAAGAAGAGCCTTTAGCATTTTGAAAGTTGCCTTAACTCGCATATCCTAGATTTTATCTCCTATTTTTAGTGACAAAAGATACGAGTAGCATAGCTATTGGTGGCGTAGTTTCTCAACGAAATGATAAAAGCAGAGAGCGACCCATTTATTTTGCTTCCCGGGCTTTAAAAGGGGCAGAAAGGAATTATAGTACACTCTCGAGAAGAAGCTTTGGCTATTTTTGGCTTCTAGAGAGGCATCGGTTCTTTTTATTAGGACAGTCGATTGAGTTGCGAAGTGATCATCACCCCTTACGTGATTAGTATTATAAAAATGATATGTCATCTCGACAAGTAAAATGGATTGAGAGATTGTTAGAGTTTAATATAAAAGGTCTTCACAACATAGAAGGTAAAGCTAAAAAGATAGCTGATGCTCCCTCTAGAGGTGCAGTAATAGGAGTAACAACTAGGGGATAAAAGAGGAACGAAGAACGTAACCAAAATATTGAAGACACCCATCAAAATAGAGAAAATAGAGAATGGGATGTGAATTCTCCCGATGAGCATTCAGAATACGCGAGCGTAGAGAGAGAAAGGAAGAGAGATAGAGATATGTGCGGCGAAGGTGAATATATGTGGGTAGCCGAGGACATGACCAGGGGTGTCCAGAATGAATGCCCTGATGATGCAGGTTTGATTGATATAGGAGTTTGGGACATAAAAAAAAGTCCGAGAGGGAGAGAAAAAAGAGGAATGAATGGAAAACGTACGAGCAGTGAATAAAGGGGAATCGGAAAGTTATTCGTCATTTTTTTAATGGGGCTCATGAATTTTTTTTTATTGAAACTGATATATTATATTGTGCTTACAAGATGAGGGGAGGGGAATTTTGTGAACGGGTAGTTCTTCCTTCAATCTAGCCATCCACATTGTACATGGATGTCCGTAAGCAGGGCATTTAGGCATTAATAGAACATTAAAGAAAGCACGTGAATCCTACTTTCGGTTAGGAATGAAATAATCAATAGGGAATTATACAAAAGATTGTCATGCTTGTAACTGTTTCAAAGAACTTAAAAACATTGTACCTTAAGCCAGAAAGTGGCCTGTGATTCCTTTTAAATTCCACAGAGTACATATGGATGTGGTAGGACCATTTCCTACTGGTTTAACACAACCTAAGTATATTTGTGTATTTGTGGATGCATATACTCGGCACACTCATACTTACGCAATATTATACAAATTGACAAATTCATTAGCCCAGGTGCTGTGCTCTTTTATTACCAGGTTTAGTTGCCCGAAAATTTTGATAAGTGATAATTGTCTCGAGATCGTAAATAACGGGGTGAAATCGGTCACAGACTTGATGAAAATTGAACATTTTTCAGCGACCGCATATACTGTAGGCCTTTAGCAAATGGCTTAGTGGAATCGCATAATAGGGAAGTAGTGTGAGTTTTACATTACTTAGTGGCAGATGACCTCCCTTCATTGTCACGCCATGCTTCTAACACCTGAGTGTATGGAAAGGATCCTGTGTTACCATATTCGGTCCTCATTAATTTCCAACAATTGCCAAATTATTGAACTGAACAATACCGTATATATTTTTTAAATCTATTGAGGAGAGTAATGAATACCATTAAAAGTGTTTTGAGAAGAACTAATGATAAAGACTGCTGAAAGTATGATGGTCGGTTTAAAACCGCACTGGTAAAAGTATTTGTGGGCGATCGTGTGGATTTGAAACGATTAGAACTTAGGAAACACAAAATATAGCTAGTGTA
>NC_090738.1:138621141-138631141 GCF_036898095.1 Palaemon carinicauda | reverse complement strand
GCAAAATATCTCACACAAACACTAGAAAAGTAAAGCTTTATGTGTTTTTTTATTAACTGTTTCTGGAATTCCTCTCTCTCTCTCTCTCTCTCTCTCTCTCTCTCTCTCTCTCTCTCTCTCTCTCTCTCTCTCTCTCTCTCTCGCAGACATATTGAAACAATATGATCCAATAGACTGGAACAAATCTGCGGAAAACATCAGTAAAATAATTGAAGAAATTCCCAAGAAAATCCAAGTGTTAAAGAGACTTATAAAGAAAGTCTACATCAATCAACACATTCCATCAAAGAACAATAACAAGTCCAATATGGTGAATATGCTGATTGATGCATTGGGAAAAAGAATGCCAAAATGGTGTAATACATGTAAGATATGGTATTCCATTAATAATCCTCAACAACTGATTAGAAAATGTAATGCCTGTAATGTTCCAACACACCCCACATGTGCTGAAATACAGCAAAAAATAAAAAATAGAGACACAAAGGTATTCTGCTCAACATGCTTAGTCTGGATAGAAAATATAATTAAGTCGAGACTAAAGCTGCAATTAGTTGAAGAAGAAGAAGAAGAAGAAGAAGAACAAGAAGAAGAAGAAGAAGAAGAAGAAGAAGAAGAAGAAGAAGAAGAAGAAGAGAAAAATGAACAGGATATGTGTAAGGATGCAGAGGAAATCATTGATATAACTTATGATGCCATCCAACAACATACTTATGAAGAAATAAATTATCAGATGGAAACAAATAATAGACCCAAGAGACTCTACCCGGACCTACATACTTTTAGGGAAGAGCAAGAACAAGAAAAAAAAAAGAAAAGAAAGATATAGTCTGTAATAGGCTGAAAAGAGGGAATTGCAAATTTGGCGAAAGATGCTACTACAAGCATCCAAAGATATGCCATAATTATGAAATATATGGAGACGAATGCAGAGATCTCCATCCAAAAATATGCAAAACCCTAAAAGAAGGAAAAGGATGCAGTTTCAACAAAAAATATCGATATATGCATCCTGCAACTATGAATGAGAGTAAGAAAACTCAGCAAACTGAAAAGAAAAACAAAAATGAAACAAAAAAAGAAACAAAAAAGCAGACCGCGTATATACCGCACTACGCACCAAAAAAGGCCTTTCAACCTAAAGCTCCACAAATAGAGCCCAACTACAAAGAATGCATATATAATGCCAGGGGTTGGTGCAGATATGGGGAAAATTGCAGGTTTACACACAAAAATAAGTATGAAGGCGAAAGAACAAATATTATGGAAAAGTTGGATTTTTTAATGGCAGAATTCCGAGAAATGAAGAAAAGAACATCATATCAGAACAGGAAGGAAGCATGGGAGAATCCATATTATTACCAATATTAAATAATGGAAATGAAACACAAACCATAATAGTGATGAATGCACAGGGTTTAGTCACGAGTAACTCTAAAAGGAAAATAGAGTTCCTAGAAGAACTAACCCAAATTGAAAAAATAGATATATTAAATATAAGTGAAACATGGTATTCCCAAGAGACTGGCAGTGATGACCAGATAAAGGGTTTCCAAACTTATAGATCAGACAGAAAAGATAGGAACCAAGGGGGAACCGCAATATATGGAAGAGACATAAATCAAGGAAAAGTCTGTGAAAAATACAGCAACACAGAATGTGAATTGATTGCGGTAGAATTTGAATTTGAAAAACTAGTGAATATTGTAGTTTACAGACCCCCAAATACTAAGGAGTTTGACATAATAATAGAAAAAATAGATGATATATGTAGAAACCATAAAGACTGGAATATACTCCTATCCGGAGATTTTAACTTTCCTTTCGTGGATTGGAAAGAACGGATAGAAGAAAGTGGTTGTATGTATACATATAAAAAAGAGAGTAATAGTAGCGCAGAAGATAAGAGGCAATTTGAAAAGCTTCAAGATATGCTATTAGAACATAATATGCAACAAATAAACCACATTCCAACAAGAAAGGAAAATGTCCTAGATCTAGTATTTGTGAATGAGGTGAATTATGTTAAAGAAATAATAGTGTATAACACGGGAATTTCAGACCACAATGTCATAGAATTGATAGTTCATTCCAAAGCAAGTGATCACAGAATTAATAAAAGCACAAAACTTTGGGAAGGATATGGAAAATATAACTTTTACAGTAAGAATATAAAATGGTCAGAAATAAATGAAGAACTGGATAAAGAATGGAAAAATGTATTTATAAGTGATAATATGCAGGTAAATACGGACATACTGTACAAAATACTGGAGAAAATTGTTGAAAAATATGTACCGAAAAAAAAACAATAAACAAAAGACGTGCATACCAAGAGACAGAAGGATCTTATTTCAGAAAATTAGAAAGTGGAAGAAAAATCTTGCAAAAGAAAAAAAATGTGTGGAAAATGAGAGAAATAAAATGTAAGATAGAAAATGCAGAACAAAAGATTATACAGTCGAAAGAAAATGAAAAAAGGGACTTAGAAGAAAGGACACTTCAAAATATAAAATTAAACCCCAAAGTACTTTACTCCTATGCAAAAAAGATGAATAAAAGGAGAATAGTAATAGGCCCTCTAAGAATTGAAGGACGGCTAACGAATGAAAAAAAGGAAATATGCAACATATTAGCAGAAAAATATAAGAGTGAGTTCACGTCAAGAATTGCGAATGAGAATAATGAAACAGAAATGAGAGAAGAAAATGTCGAATATCTAACGGATATAGATATTAATGAAGCAGATATTGTCACGGCTATAAACGAAATTAAAAATGGATCGGCAGCCGGACCAGATGGAGTTCCAGCGATTTTGTTAAAAAAACTGCAAACACTATCGCGAAGCCGCTTGCAATACTGCTAAGACAGAGTATAGATATGAGCGAGATATATGTTAAACATAAATTAGCTTATATAACCCCTATCTTCAAAAGTGGATCAAGACTAGAGGCAAGCAATTATAGACCTGTTAGTCTAACATCACATATTATGAAAGTGTATGAGAGGGTAATAAAAAAGAAAATAATGAACCATTTGGTCAAAAATAATTTGTTTAATATGGGTCAACACGGTTTCGTACCTGGAAAAAGTACACAGACCCAACTGATAGCACACTATGAAAACATACACAATAATATGATAAATGAAAAAGACACAGATGTGATCTATCTATATTTTGCAAAATCCTTTGACAAGGTAGACCATAACATATTGGAGAAAGAAATGAGAAAGCATAATATTGTGGGAAAGATAGGAAAATGGGTAAAAGAATTCCTGCAAAACAGAAAACAGATAGTGGTTGCAAATGACGAGAAATCAGATGAAGCCCAGGTAATATCTGGTGTGCCCCAAGGTACGGTATTAGCTGCACTGCTATTTGTTATTATGATCTCAGACATAGACTGTGATGTTGAAAACTCCGTAGTGAGAAGTTTCGCCGATGACACAAGAATAAGTAGAGAAATTACTTGTGATGAAGATAGGAACTCACTACAAAGAGATCTAAACAAAATATATGAATGGGCGGAGATAAATAGTATGGTATTTAACTCCGATAAATTCGAATCAATAAATTATGGAAACAGAGAAGGAATGGTGTATGCATACAAGGGACCTAATAATGAGACAATCACGAACAAGGAAGCAATTAAAGACCTTGGTGTAATTTTAAATAGGTATATGTTATGCAACGACCAAATAGCAACACTGTTGGCTAAATGTAAAGCAAAAATGGGAATGTTATTCAGACACTTTAAAACAAGAAAAGCTGAACACATGATAATGCTTTACAAAACTTATGTGCGTAGTACACTCGAGTACTGCAATGTGATATGGTACCCACACTACCAAAAGGATATTGCGCAAATAGAGAGTGTACAAAGGTCCTATACTGCTAGAATAGAAGAAGTTAAAGACCTTGACTACTGGGAAAGACTGCAATTTTTAAAACTATACAGTCTAGAAAGGAGAAGAGAACGCTACATGATAATACAAGCATGGAAGCAAATAGAAGGAATTGCTGAAAACATCATGGAGCTTAAAATATCAGAAAGAGCAAGCCGAGGTAGATTAATAGTGCCAAAAAGCATTCCAGGTAAACTGAGAAAGGCGCACAGGACATTAATCCACTACGCACCAGCATCGATAATGCAGCGACTATTTAATGTGCTGCCAGCTCATCTAAGAAACATATCAGGAGTGAGCGTAGATGTGTTTAAAAATCAGCTCGATAAATACCTAAGATGCATCCCAGACCATCCAAGACTGGAAGATGCAAAATACACCGGAAGATGCATTAGCAACTCTCTGGTGGATATACGAGGTGCCTCACACTGAGGGACCTGGGGGAACCCAAACAAAAAATAAGGCAATAAGGTAAGGCTCTCCATTAAATTAATGATCTAGAAAAATTTTCGCCGTTATTGACTTTTCGTTTCCTGCTTTCAAAATCCACGTTATGGTTCCATACAATAATATCAGTGTCCATTACATCCCGAACAGATTATATCAATTTGCAAAATATTTTCATATGAAGGATCTCTTAAATTTATAGACAAGATATAATTCATACTTTCACGATATGTGATTTATAATCCAAATTCTATTACGACTAATCATCTCATTGTTCATTGTCATCTCTACAGCAATTAAAGATATAAAGTAAATTTTATGAAGTACTCACTATTCAAGTTTAATAAATAAAGAGCTCCTTGGCAACGTCTAATGGAAAACGTATTTTTCAATCATCTTATCTGAGTATCCAATAGTCAGAACTAGGGGAATGCAATGCGTTTTTTAGAGAAAACCAGAAGAACAGAAGAACAGAGAAGTAGAAAGAATAGTAATCCTTCACTTTCAATGTTGAATAATAATTAGTCATAGGGAAGATGATAACATGTTCAAAGGTAGCAATGTATAAAAAAAAAGCTAATATGTATATAAAACTGTGAGATTTTTAAAAATTGTTTTTGTTAATTAATTTTAAAAAGAAATAGATTTGCATTCAGTATTCTCTAAGTCATCATAATGGATTAACATGACATGTCTTAATAAAAGTTTAGTAAACAATTCTAAAAAATAATTTTGTGGCCTAAACACTCAGGATAGTAGAGGTAATTACGTTGAAGCATACCCTACAACATGGGAATTTACTCTTGCCATCCAGATCCGGATCAGCTACAAAATTCAATGTGGTCGCCCTGTCATAATTCTAAATTCTGGGAAAATTTCATTAAAAAATGCGTCAAGTACTTTTGACGTAATCCTCTCCACAGACACATAGATAGACAACTAACTAACTAAATAGATAAACCAACTCTATTGAATAACCTCCTTGGGAGAGGCAATAATAATAATAATAATAATAATAATAATAATAATAATAATAATAATAATAGTAATAATAATAATAATAATAATAATAATAATAATAATAATAATAATAATAATAATAATAATAATAATAATAATAATAATAATGTGAACAAGAATAAGAAGAAGAATAAAAAGAAAAAGACGAAAAAAAAATCATGGACAGTCATGGAAAAACTTAAGAATTGACCAGTATTGAACCATGGCAGTAGCTAGAGCGTGGAAAATTCAAAAAAAGAAAGACAAGGAATGAAAATGACTGCACTTAGTCAGGCAAGAGAATCAGATGAATTCAAAGAGCAGTTGACGGAACTAATATCTCGTCTAAGTGCAGGAAATTTATGGCACTCATATCGCCGGTGAATGTTCCCCACTTTCTCAGAATTAATATAAGAAACGGCCAAATGGAATGGCTTAAAGCTCTCCATAGGAGTCTGTCGAAAATCCTAAATACAATGCAGCAGGAAATGGCACAAATGTAAACCTCAACTTTTTATGGGAAATTATCTCGATGGCTTACATTAGAATTATGGCATGAGGACAAATTTGGTGATCAGAAAAGATTGATCATACGTAACTGTGGTCGACCAGACAATTAAGAAGGTATCATTTATAGATGTCAAAGTACCTTGATAATCGTGAATGCAATATAAGGGGAGAGAGGAAGTAAGAATATTCATATATATTTTATTATAATCAAGGAAGCTACGAAATTCATAAGTAGACTTAGTACTGACAATCATAGGAACACTATATACCTTACGTAAATCACAGTAAAGGAATCTTGAAATAGAACAGTCGGAGCCGATATAGCTCTAGGAAGAGTTGAGAAGAGCGTGTATCTAAGAATAGTAAATATAGCGATACGAAAGCTGCATACATAAATGAACCCTTCACTAAAAATAAGCAGTCTCAGAGACTGATTATCAAATAATAATAATAATAATAATAATAATAATAATAATAATAATAATAATAATAATAATAATAATAATAATAATAATAATAATAATAATAATAATAATAATAATAATAATAATTATTATTATTATATTGTCTCTCCTTCCTATGGAAACTAGGTGTAACCCGGAACCACATACTATAAACCATTAGTCTCGGAAGATGGTTATTGAAAATATTGATTATAATAAAAAAACACCATATCTATAAAAATTATATTCGTAAAAGTAGATTCTTGAGAAAGAATAATTTAAGGACTATTCTTGGAATAGATTTACCGATTCAGATTTGCAAGAAGACACTTCCTAGAATATTGAAAAAAAAAAAATAAAAAAACAAATTCATATAATGATTTCTGACTGTTGGGGAAAAATGCTCTTTTACTTCTACTATGAAGAAAATAAATGTCCATGAAATTATTTGTTCACAAGTTACTCATGAATCCATATTAATATATATATATATATATATATATATATATATATATATATATATATATATATATACATATATATATATATATATATATATATATATATATATATATATATATATATATATATATATATATATATATATATATATATTTTAATTGTATGGCTATATCCTTACTTTTGTTGCGGTGGCGAACGTTGTAACGTCCCTATTGGGTGACCGCCAGACTGCGGTTGGAGTTCCGCTCAAACTTGTTTGTTCACTTGGTCACTGCAATACTACCATCATTGTAAGCTAAGGGGTTTTGGGTGGCCTATAAATCTATCTACTGAGACATCAGCAGCCAATGCCTGACCATCATTTTTCTTATCTTGGGTGGAGAGGGGCTTTGGTGCTGATCATATGAATATATGGTTAGTATTTAAGGCATAGGCCTGTTTGATGGGGCAATGTCCCTGTACCTTGGCTTTGCCATTCATAAGCTGGAACTAAACTTTTGAAAATCATTATGCTCCATTATCACCTCATGTAATCCAATGAGAAATGCTTCCAAACATAACAAAGAAAACGATGATCAGGCTCTAACAAGCAGGCAATAAGAGAAGAAATACCTTAACTTTAATTAATTGATATTTTTCATGTATAATTCCTACGAAGTTGTACTGAAAGGAAACTATTTGCCAAATTGTGAGCATGCATAGGGAGTTATTTTCCTCCAGTACGGTAAGATTATGCGTTTATCATTACTGTACCCATATTGTTATAAGAATTATGTCCTTCTTATGGAATTTCATAATTTTCATGATATGCTTTACATTTCTAAGTCTATATCTTCCGCAAAACTTTTGCTATCCAGCGAACCAAAAGTTGCTATATCCGGCCACTCAGGATGACGTTCCTGATTACAAATGTCAACTTGGTTTATTAATTAAATCTTGCCTACTCACTGGCCCATCTAGATTTATTTGAATTCCGACTAATAATATATATGAAATTTCTAAGGACAGAAAAATGACAAATATGGGGATACTTAAGTGGTGGGAGGCTCAATATCTCATGTAATTTCAACAGAAAACAATTTCTTATTGAGGAAATATATTTCAATACCCTTTTTTAATGATTGTTGATGATATATTTTCTTCAAAGAAAAATTTTCAGGTAATTTTTTCCTTAACCATCCCCCTCCCATAAAAAGTAGCCTTCACACAATATATCGCCATTAAGGGGGAAAACAAATGAATATTATTCTTTGCATCGTTTCCATCGGTTTAACCTGTAAAAGTGTACCGAGTTGTCCGCTCAATTGTATTTTACATTTCAAGGTACCAGTTGAATAACACGTTTGAACCTCCCATAGAGTTTCTCTACATACAGCCCCATTGATGCGGACGCTGATCCAACGGTAACGTATGATTTATTAGGCTATTTTCGGGAATAACTCATATGTTAGGACTGCAAATCAATTTCCACTAATTAATAGCGAACGTATTACAATAAAATGAACATCCAGTTCTGATATAACTAGGCAGATCATCGTCCAATATAGATTGAATTTTGACATTTTGACTGACTGTACTTTCATCAGAAGGTTGGTTAATCGTTCATGAATTATAAAGGAACGGGGTATTGGACCTCCCATTAACTGAATATAGTTTACTATAATATCAACAAGGAAAAAAAAATGAAAATAAAACACATGCTCACTTCATATTAATAACGTAGAAAGAAATTGAATGATACATTAAATAACCAATAGCAACCAATAGCAACAGAATGCTGCTGATTGTAGCCCAAATGGACTAATTTTACGTGTCTCCGCAATATCATGTTTATTAAAACATCGAGAAACCCGTAACAGGAAATTATCTCGCACTGTCAACACAGGAAATTTTAAGAAGCGAGAGAGAGAGAGAGAGAGAGAGAGAGAGAGAGAGAGAGAGAGAGGAGAGAGAGAGAGGAGAGAGAGAGAGAGAGAGAGAGAGAATTTGTAATTATCAAAGCCTGTGTAACTCATGAACGGCCGAAAGTTCCTTAACGACGGAATTTGTTTAGAAGTTTTGAAAATATTCTCTCTCTCTCTCTCTCTCTCTCTCTCTCTCCTCTCTCTCCTCTCTCTCCTCTCTCTCTCTCTCTCTCTCTCTCTCTCTCTCTCAGCAATTGTCAATTTTAAAGAAAATTATTTTGTGTTTCCAACATATATTCATCGATAGATAAGTTCATGAACATAATACATTAATGAAATTACGGGCCAATATACAAGAAATCGGTTTGCAATATGACAACTGTTTATCATGACAGAAATTTACATCAAGTTTCCGATGAGTCAATATGAATATTTTGGTTCGTCCTATACCAAGTTCCAAGACGGAAAACTTTCGTTGTTCGTCAATACATTGTCTGTCATTCTCATTGAAAGTCCAGTACATATCTAAGACATTTTTCTACTTGTTACTAGGTTATCTTTTGCTTTAGTATATTTCAGTATCAAAGTTGCCCCCTTTTCTGTGTTTAGTGTCATTTCCATCCTTATTCATTCTATGGCACACTTATGTTCTAAGGAACAAAATTTCCGAAGAATAACTTGATAAAAGTAGGACCATAAAATTACCCCCCCCCCCTCTTTTTTTTTAATGAAGGTGGCACTTCACTTTTCTGGCAACCTCTCATTTTTTTTTTTTTTTTTTTTTTTACAGAAGCTATTAGTCATGCAGTTATCCTTCTTTTAATTTCGGTCATATGTCCTGGGGAAACACTCACTGTTTGTCGTAAATACTTACATTCTATAACAAAATCTAGAGATTCGTCCATAACCGTTATCAGCTCTCTTTCTGAATTTTCATTGAATATTCATTATTTTACTAATAATCACTTCCAGTCCTACATTTCTGCTTTTGCTATTTGAATATTTTAACATCTTTTTAATTCTGCCTATGATTCCCCATAGGGAACTATATTATCTGTTAAGGCATTCCCCATAAATGTTAATTCCTACATTTTTCTAATCTGAATGTTAAGTAATTTCTGGTCTCTTTGTGTTAAGCTGTCTTTCTGTTCGGCCTTAGAGGATCTTTGCGAGTAATTTACTTATTACTGATAGATGACTTATTGGTCGTCATTTTTTTAGGTTTAATAGCTCTTTCCTTTTTTGTGAATTATTAATATTATAGAATATTTCGAAGCTGTAGTTGCAGTATTCTTGCCAACCCTTTCTATAAAGTTCAACAAGTTCTAC
>NC_090738.1:138593554-138616054 GCF_036898095.1 Palaemon carinicauda | reverse complement strand
CATACGAGCGCCACTGTCGCGCAGTAGTCGTGAACTGCTCGTGAACTGTTCGTGAACTGATCATGAACTGTTCGTGAACTGATTGTGAACTGCTCGTGCCATGCGCAAACTGTTCGTGAAGTGTGTAAACTAGTCATGAACTGCCTCGGCCATCAATGTGTCAAGTACACATGACCATGTCAGTGGGAAGGCACGGTCACGCTGCGGTGAGCGCATATTCGTGAACATGTTGTCAACTACTTGTGAACTCGATGTAATCTGTTCGTGAGCTATTTGTGGCAGTTCGTGACAGTCGTGGCATGGCACGCATTGCCACGTACTGGCATGTATCCTCCCGCATCGTCCGGATGAGGTCAATTCTAATTCACAAACAGTTTGCGCATAGTTCACGACCCGGTCGCGAGATTTTGTCGTGACCAAAATTCTGGAACATTTCAAAATTCTCGTCACGACATGCCACAAAGTCATGATGGGTTTATGTACACTTTACGCCAGTTTACGACTAGTTTGCGCCTTGGCACGACTCGAGTCCTGCCAATGTGTGCCAGAGATTCGTGCAAATGTCAGCCTGGCATAAGACTCAACGATGATAGTTTTAAGTCAAAATCGTGTGGTGAACCAAACACGTAGTTAAAAAGCTTATGTTAGTGAAACCTAATTAATGGAAATTCCTGTTTACAACCATGCAGATATCAAAACAACTTAATTTTTTAAAACAAGGTGAAAAATATATTTCCTTGATTGTTGAAATAGGCGTAAAGCTCATGTAACTTGTATTTCGTTTTTGTTTGTTATTTGACACCAGCTTGTGTCTTATTCATATTGCTTATTCAGATGTCAAACTATAAATCATAATAGCTTTCAATGTAACTATTAAAGGAGAAAATTTATTTGAAAATTACATTAGGCCTATAGTATATCATGCAGTCCTTCCTGTTGCCATGCAATGTTAAACTCTCTTCAACACACGTAGAGCCGGTGCATATGTTTCTACGGGATTTTTTTTTCTTTTTTTTTTTACTTCTTTCAATAATCATTTACTAAATTAAGAATGACCATTCACAGAGGAAATACATTTTGTGACTCTACAGTTAATCACTGATTCTTTTTATCAGATAAGGAGGATAATAATAATTGGAATAAAATATACTAAGTGGCAACTCCACGAGACTTTCTAACGAAGTACGTACGATGATTGTTCAATTTGCTGCATCAGTTTTGACGCCTACAGTACAGCGATCGCTTATATCGCAGAGGAACAACTAATTGGAAAAGCCTTGACCAATATTGCTTTTGACATCGACTTCTCGGAACATTTAAAGATTATCAAAATGTTTGCGAAAATGTACGCACCGCAAAAAGGTCATCTAGAAAACACTTCTTTGTTCATCAATTCAGCAAGGGAATGAAACATTTATTTTCCCAAATGGAAGTTAATGATTCAGGCTTATCTGTTTCGTTGATGGAAGAGGAGAATTAAGGTCCACAACTTTGAAGGTCAATGAAAGAAAATGATTGATGACTTTCAGGGTTGAATGGTAGTCGGTCAATTAATGAGTTTCATACACACCTTAATGTCCAATTTCTTTGGGGATAGCTGAGTGTAAAAGACAACGAGACAGTCACTGCCAAATCCATCTGTTATTTGATGACCTGTGGATGAACCATGTAAGAATAATTTTGCCATGGATTAGACGCAAGAGTCAATTTATATATAGCTATATTTTTCTGAACCAATGACAGTTAATATTAACATTTGTCAAAATACTCACCATTCAAGTAAATAATGAGGAAAAGGGCAATTATATGATTAAAACTCGTGTGTTCAATATTTGAATTCATACGTTAAACTAATGGAATCTAAATAAAGAAGAGTATTCATTAAGGTAATTCAAGTTATTGACAGCGTCGCATGGTTTAATATTTCCTCATATCTTAAGATTTGTACATATAAAATATATATTAAAGGTATCGGTTTGAAAACCGATAAAAATCACGATTAATTTAAAAAAAAAAGAAAAAAAAGGTGAAAATTTACCGAAAGTGAGAGTTGATAAGTTTGATGTAAATACGCCCAACAATGTTACAAACATTACAGAGTACGGTGCTTTGAAAGTTAAGCAGATCATCTGTGTATCATCTGTTTACGATTCACAAAGACATAATTACTCTTCTCCCCTTAAAAAAAAAAAAAAATATGCAGTCAATTTAAGGAAGCGTAATGTTAATGAAGCAAAGAAACAAAATTGAATCAATTCAGATGCATATAAACTTCCTAAATCATTTGTCTATTTTTCTATGTAATTGACTAATAGTCTTATGTTCTTTTTTAACGGAAGACACCCTCATTTGTCTGTCAATATATATATATATATATATATATATATATATATATATATATATATATATATATATATATATATATATATATATATATATATATATATATATATATATATATATATATATATATATATATATATATATATATATATATATATATATATATATATATATATATATATATATATATATATATATATATATATATTCCTTCCGTCAGTATATTTCCTTATCGACAAAGTACCTCATATAATCATTTACTGCATTCCTCACGACATGAATATTGTTTCCTTCAAATTATCATGGAATCCACACCCTCCCCTTCACCTTTTCATTTCTTACATTATCCTCCATCGATCACCATTCTTTGCATTTCAGAATACTTGAGATTTTTTTTTAGCGTCGTTTATAATTTTCAAAGATATATATTCCCGAAAAATATTCTTAGATACTGATGTATCTTACAAATTAATCCTGCTCAAAAGCAGGTCATATCTAAAATAGTGATAAATGAAATAAAAATCATATATCTTTCACTTTACAATGAATTCCTAATTCACAACAAAATATGATTTATTCATAATTGGCCAATTGGAGAAATACTCATAAGATTTTTTAAACAGTCAATGATATCCATCTGCGTAGTCCCAAAACAAATCTGCAAATGAAAGGTCGTTCGTAAATGTTTTGTGAAGGAAAAGGTTGATTAATTTCTGTAGATACCAAAAATAAAGGAGGTTTGTGTCATAATGTATTTCCTTTTATAGATGACATTCAGTCCATGGGATTTTCCATGACACACACACACACACACAGACATATATATATATATATATATATATATATATATATATATATATACATATATATATATATATATATATATATATGTTTATGTAATATATATATATATATATATATATATATATATATATATATATATATATATATATATTTATTCAAGTAAACAAATAATCAATATTTTTAACTTCATGAACTCATACCCAAACAAACAAACATGAGAGAGAGAGAGAGAGAGAGAGAGAGAGAGAGAGAGAGAGAGAGAGAGAGAGAGAGAGATTGTGTGTGTGTACGATGCGAGGGGAGGAAGTAGGCGTGGATTTATACGTCATTGGCATGTACGCTTACATTCAAAAGTGCTCTGACACTCAGGAGACTTCGTTCGCCATAGGTCGCTAATGTTACAAAGACAAAACAAATGAATGGTTGCATATATATATATATATATATATATATATATATATATATATATATATATATATATATATATATATATATATATATCTATATCTATATCTATATCTATATCTATATCTATCTATCTATCTATCTATATATATATATATATATATATATATATATATATATATATATATATATATATATATATATATATACATATATATATATATATCTATATCTATATCTATCTATCTATCTATCTATCTATATATATATATATATATATATATATATATATATATATATATGTGTGTGTGTGTATGTGTGTGTGTATATGTATATATTTACATATATATATCTAAATATATATATATATATATATATATATATATATATATATATATATATATATATATATATCTAGAATCTGTATAAGTATGTAAAAATTAATGGAGTGGCGTAGGTTAACAATTCCTTCCATTAACAGCTATATTACATTATTCGGAGATCCGACATAAGTCTTATTTAAATTTCCTATATGATTCAATGCTTCAAAATATT
Organism: Palaemon carinicauda; assembly: GCF_036898095.1. Classification (NCBI taxonomy): domain Eukaryota; kingdom Metazoa; phylum Arthropoda; class Malacostraca; order Decapoda; family Palaemonidae; genus Palaemon; species Palaemon carinicauda. Next base: position 138,611,947 of record NC_090738.1, on the reverse strand, counting down.
CATAGAAACACAATATATGAGTTATATATGAGTTATACGGGTCGTGAGGACATTCAGGGAGAGAGAGAGAGAGAGAGAGAGAGAGAGAGAGAGAGAGAGAGAGAGAGAGAGAGAGAGAATACATTAGTTAATATAGTAATTGGTCACCATATGAATGATTTTTAGACGTTTATGCATATTAAAAGAAATTCCTGATTAACCCTGAACAAGTAAACGTCTAAATCGATAACGTGATAGGTAAACGTGTAGCGTATATGCTACCGCTTTTTTCAACTTCACTTGGTAGTTCCGATAATGCATTTTTTTTTATGAATTTTTTTATAAATAAAATTCTAACTATCTACGACTATGATATACTCAATAATGAACATGAAAGTAACATAAAAATTTTTCATTAACTGAGACCAGAAAACTTTTGTCGATTTTGAGTGACTACCACTCTCGGGGTCGTGGGAGTCTTTGCCTTCGCTACTTTATTAAAATAACCTAATGGTAGTTTCGAGAAGTCCCTGAGGCATATTCTTTTGAAAAATGAACCTCTTGGGCTGTGAACAGAAAAATCGGGAAAGAAAAGAAAAAGGGAGAAAATTTTAGTAATGAAAAAAAGTTACACGTGGTAAAAATATTTTTTTCTAATATAAATTATAAATTGAGATTGCTGAAAATTTTATACACGTAATTTGAATAATAGATAGATAAGATGATATATGGAAATCATGAAATAAAAAAAGTAAACTTTTTTTCTTCAAATATTTTCAAAAAAATATCTAGCGCTGATAATGAATTTTCCTCTTTCATGTTTTTACTATTCCAGTGTATGTGACCTATAATATCCGAAAATTATTGTTAGAATTGTAGAAAATATTAAGATAAAACAGAAAATAATGAATACTAACCCTTTTGGACTACACTCAGTGCCTTTTCAGTTTACAGATGAACCTCCTTTGTTAAAAACTGAAAAATGTGGAAAAAAAAAGAAAAAGTGGGAAATTTTCAGTAACGGAAAAAAAGTTATATGTGACAAACATATTTTTTTCTAATATGAAATATAAATTGAGACTACTGAAAATAGCATACATAAAATTTGAATAATAGATAAATAAGATGGTATTTTAAAATCCTGAAATAAAAAAAAGTTAACTATTTTGTAAAAAAAAAAAAAAATCCAAAAAAATAACCAGCGCTGATAATGAATTTTCCTCTTTCATATTTACACTATTCCAGTCTATGTGACCTATAATATCCGAAAATTATTGCTAGAATTGTAAAAAATATTAAGATGAAACAAAAAAATAATGAATACTAACCGTTCTGGGCTACACTCAGTGCACTTTCAGTTGAAAAATGAACCTCCTATGCTAAAAACTGAAAAATCTGGCAAGAAAAGAAAAGGGCTGAAAGTTTTAGTAACGAAAAAAAACTTCCATGTGACAAAAATATTTTTTTCTAATATAAACTATAAACTGACATTTCTTAAAATTGTATACATAAAAATTTGAGTAATAGATAAATAAGATGGTATATGAAAATCCTGAAATTTAAAAAGTTAACTATTCTCTAAAAAAAAAAAAAAAACACACTAGCGCCGATAATGAATTTTCCTCTTTCATATTTACACTATTCCAGTCTATGTGACCTATAATATCCGCAAGTTATTGCTAGAACTGTAGAAAAATTGAGGATGAAACAGAAAATAATGAATACTAACCATTCTGAGCTACATTTAGTGCAAAGTGTCCTAATATGACGATGGCAAGAAGACATTTTACAGTTGATACACAACACCTTCGTTCTAGCTGTTGACGAACGAGGACAAATATGGCATCTTTGTCGCTTTTCTGACAAAATTGCATCTTCCTGTAGTTGCCTGGAGAACTATTGCACGGGGCCTAATACACTTTGGATACATACTGCAAGATCCCTTTGAAGACCAGTCCGGATGAGTCTGTAGTATGCCCCAAAACGACATAGATCCATCGCCAATTTCATTCCAAACTGACGTTGTGTGGTATTTCTGAAGTTAGGTCTGTTGGAATATATTAGGAATGCATTATTCACAATAATATTCAGAATACGATAAACAGACATAATGGCTATCTCCTTGTCTTTCGACTGCAAGATGTTGCCGCACACATTTGGCCGAAGGTGTCCACTCCCTCTTTGGATGCATTGTAAAACATATGGACTTGCGTTTTCTTTCCCTCGACGATAGTTGACCTATGATGAATTGTAGATAACAGCTGAATCCTCTTGGTTGTGTTGACTTTCTGGCAGAGCACTGTTACCTTATCCTCATAGTTATATATGGCCACCGAATCGCCAAGATTGATCTTCGCGTCCATAATTTAACGTGGTACGTAAGGCTTTGGTCTGATTGTCCCGACTAAATGCATGGAGGCTTTTTTCAGCCTACGGGCTAAGGGCAGAGATGTAAACCAATTTCGTCAACATCAACTTCTGTATCGCTTTCAAGGTCATCAGTGCTGAACAATCTTATCAAGATCTCTTCTTCAGAAAGATTTCTGCGTGCCATTATCGAAACTGAAAAAAGAGAGAAAAAAAACCCACATTACTAATATTGGCTAAATGAAACTATAGATGGTAATCCTACATCCAATATACCATTAGCATCATATTCTGAAATCTATCAACATTCACTATAAGTATCAAAACACTATTCACAGAAATAAATATATTGTAATCAATATTGTAAAACTTGTGAAAATCCACCACAGTCACATACCATGGCAATCGTGTAGCGTATACGCTACCACGTAAAACGAAAACGGTGATTTTCAAAAAACGGCGAGAGAGAAGACAATGGCAGTTGTTCCTTCGGCTGTGTCTCTGGTCTAACTAACCGGTGCTGGGTAAATTTCCGCACAGAAGCCGAACCCGAACAGCGCAGAAGTGAAAAAGTGGTTTTGTGCATATAGGCGGTAGCGTATATGCTACATGTTTACCTGTCCATGGTTAATGGTGCAATGTTTCCGGTAAAAATTACTCTTTTAAACTTCCAAAAACTTATCGGTATTTTTGAAATGCTGAATTGATTGCTAAAGCCTTTCATCGGCCTTTAGCTATTCATAGATAGCAAATATTTTAATACATGAGTCATTCAGATTCAAGGTGATGTGTGATATCAGTCTTTAGTTCGCAAGTCATTTGCCCTTTATTCATCAAATTTTTCACCTTCTCTTTTCGGTGAACTTTGTCAATTCACCATCCGTTTTCGTGGCCAAGAAGGGTTAGTATTGTCATTTAAACTAGAATTTTAAATATATACAGTAAAATGTTTGCTTGTTGCTAATTCAATCTTTATTACAAAAGCTTTAATTCACTTGATGACTACCGAGGCCCTATTCAAAATTGGAGATAATTATCACAGAGTCGAGATAAGGGAATTATTTTTTTTGGTGGATTTAAATGCTGATCCAAATAATGGAAGATTTTGAAACAAAAATAGCTGTAATACGAGAGTCGTTGTCTTTGTTTCAAGGATTCGTTCGTAAGAATCCTTATAGCAAAATTTATTCGGCTTGAAGTTATACTTTTTAGTTACTAAAAATAATTACATTATGTAGTCCTCCACATACCACAAGTTTTCTATGCTAGTTGATATGCTCATTACGAAAGTGCTCTGTACGATAATTTGACCGTTTGCTCTAAAATCAACCAACACATTTTCGTTAACTAGAGTAGGTATAAAGTAATGTGATAGAAATTGTGTAAAGAAAAAAAAACTGAGTGAACTAGTGCTCAAAATGCCTTATTTCTGAATTCAGCAAAATAATAACTTGTTCTCACATAAATTTCGAAAGGTTCTAAGTTGGAATGGTCAAGTGAAGGTGTTTTATGCTGTTGCTCAGGAGAGATTTCTTTTCTTGAGGGATGGTGAGAGACTGGGAACTAAAATTGATGGCCTAAGACGAATGCCAGCGCAGAAGTCCATTTATCTTAAAAATACCGAGAATTTTTAATAAATGAATAATTATAGAATGAAGGAAAGGAACATAAATAGGCACTCAATCATGGGGACTTACGCCTATTGGAATCAAGATTATAAGAAGTCAACTTGATCCCCAAGCTACGTAATTTTCCCAGGATGAAGCCACTAGTAATTATATAATCAATGATAACTTAAAGCCAGGGTATTATTTAAGGAAATAATTTTGTGCCTATGCCACCTACGCCTATATTTTTTCACCAAATTAGAGGAGAATATATTATCTGAAAATTAGTATTTCTTACTTCCATTAAAAAAATTCGGAAAATTATTATATGATTTATCAAAGAAGCAAAGTTCTCAAAGGTTTGCAATAATATAATAGTGGTCCCATTTACTGCAATACAACTCCTTTTCGAATCAATTACCAAAACTCCGATTATATTAGTAACTTTCGTTACTAATCAACCTTCCAACAACAACGGCTACTTTTTACTGCTACAAATGGACTAATAATTACCTAAGTTAGCAATATTTCCTAGAACATTAACGGTTATACAATTATATTGAGGCTATGATACAATATATTACAAGAATTATCAAGGATTTTCATTTAACCACCCTCCACAACCCTCAAAATACAAATGACTTCCTTATTTCCTCAAATCCTTCAGTGTCGGACTGCCGGTGGGAGGGGTAATCAGCTTGAAAATAAGGGGACCCTCAAAATGGTTACAAAATCATGTTGTATACTATAGCGTGAAGAGGCAAAAATTGATGAATGGGAGCTAGAAGTGTTGATGAAAAGAAAAAAAAAATAATAATAATTGCAGTGGCATCACATTAACGTCAATGGTCATGAAAAATATATAGTATGCTCATTTTAAAGAGAATAAAGAGGAAGATTGATGAAAAGTTGATATATGAATGAGCAGGATTTAGAAAAGTCAGATATAGTAATGATCATATTTTCTTTTTAAAAGATTTTGTACAGCGGTGTGTAGAATATAGAAATATACTTTTGATGGAATTTGTGTACTATGAAACTAGCCTTTGATAGTGTGCACCACCCAATTTTGTGGAAAGTCCTGCGTTATTATGGAATTCCTCTTAAATATTAAGTTGGATTGAGTCTGTTCATGAGCATAAGAAGAGTGAAGTTAATGTTAGTGGAATCCTGAATAATGAATTTCCAGTGGACATTGGAGTACTCAAGGGGAATATGCTGTCACTATGTTCTTTTTCTTCATGAATTTCAAGATTAAAAAAAAACTGAAACCAAAAAAACAATTGAGACTGCTAGAAAAGATTGGACTGGATTGGTAATAGGAAATTAGCTGACATAGAATATGCTTATGACAATGTCCTTATTAGCGCAACACCCTAGGATTGGCAATGTTTGCTTATCAGAATGCATAACAGGAGGTTAGGCTCAAGATAAACAAGAGAGAGAGAGAGAGAGAGAGAGAGAGAGAGAGAGAGAGAGAGAGAGAGAGAGAGAGAGAGAGAGAGAGAGAGAGAGACATGGTTGCAAGACAATGTGCATTGGAAGTTGAAATATCTTTGGAAGGAGTAAGGATTACTGGGATAGAATCATTCAAATATGCAGGAACTATGATCTCTTATACTGTGCTATCAGAATTTAAGTTTCATCAAAGATTAAAAAAAAATAAAAAAAAATAAAAAAAAAATAAAATGGCTAGGTTAAATAAACTTAGAAATTGAAATCGCCTGAAATTACACATAAAAATCAGGCTATATATCAGTTTAGTAAGATCTGTGTTATGGTATGGACATAAATCATGGTATGCTAATGAAAAAAAAAAAAAAGGAAAATATCCAACAGCTATTTTATATTCAAGATCAAAGCCCTTAGTAGAATATTGACAGGACAAGATTATAAATGAAAATATAAGACAGATAACTCTAGTACCATATGTGGATTAGATTATTGTGAGGGCTAAAGGAAGAAGGTAATTGCACTAACCAAGAGAGATTAGATTTACCAAACTTTTAACTTTGCTCCACAAGGTTTCTAGAAGAGTTGGAAGACCCAGGTCTACATGGCTGAGGACTATGAAGCATGAAGTAGGAGATGGTGAAAGGAGAAGTATTGATTTACATGCTCAAGATAGAGATATCTGGCTGAATGTAACCGAAGCCCTTTGCGTCAATGATGAAGATAATGATAACGATGATTACGATGATGCAACTTCTTGACATTAATAATCAATTGGAAATGCTTGATACACAGGATACTGTGGAAAATACTAAATGATAAGGCATATGGATGAAAAAAATCAGAGGGAAATTATGTATAATAAAAATAATTAATATTAAAAAAAAGTTTGAAATGCCGACCGAATAATCGGGCATAGAATAAAAAAAATGATAAAGGAAAAGAAAAGACAAAAAGTAAAGAAAGTGATTAACCTTTAAGCCTTTGTCATTAAATGGAATTAACACAGAGGTTTAGGAATGTTCCTTTTACAAGAAGTGCATTGTCAAAATTCACTAATTTTGTAGTTTATGGCTATAACATGATTTAACTCACTCATTTGAAACTTTATAACTCCATTCTGAGAGAGTTACATGAGTTTTCTTTTGTCAATTAGCTACGATGGTGAAGATGGGGAAATTTCAATTCCAAGTACAAAACACCTAAATTCGACAAGTATAAGTACATCAAAATTGTCATTGACTTTTATCTTTCCTCGTGACCAAGTGGTAGTCACTGTCTCAACAAGTTTGTCGGACCAGGGATCGATTCCCGGCCGGTCAAAAGCTCTTGTCTTTGTGTGATTTCAACCGGGGCTCTTATCCCGAGGTCGTTAAGAGAAACCAGACATTAATGTATAAAAAATATTTAGCTTATTTGAATATGAAAAACACGTCTTAACATGCAAAAATTTATCATTAAGGAATGACAAGTAACAAACTACCAATTAGCTAAATGGGTGAAGATAGGTTAATTTCAATTATAAGTAAAAAACACCTGAATTCGACAGGTATACTTACAGCAGAATTGTCATTGACTTTTATCTTTCTTCGTGGCCAAGTGGTAGTCACCATCTCTAAAAGTTTACCGGACCAGAGTTTGATTCCCAGCCGGTCACAAGCTCATATCGTTTTTTGTGATTTTGCCTGGGGGTCTGATGCCGAGGTCGTTAAGAGAATCCAGAAATTAATGTATCAAAAATATATGGCTTATTTTAAAAGGAAAATCACGACTAAATATGCAAAAATGTATCATTAAGGAATGCCAGCAACAAACTACCAATTAGCTAAATTGGTGAAGATGGGTTAATTTCATTTCTAAGTTAAAACACCTGAATTCGACTTGTAAAAGTACAGCAGAATTGTCATTATCTTTTATCTTTCTTCTCGGCCAAGTGGTAGTCACTGTCTCTACAAGTTTGCTGGACCAGGGTTCGATTCACGGCAGGTCAAAAGCTCTTGTCTTTGGATGATTTCGCCTGGGGCTCTGATCCCGAGGTCGTTAAGAGAATCCAGACATTAATGTATCAAAAATATATGGCTTATTTGAATATGAAAAACACGTCTAAATGTGCAACAATTTATCATTAATGAATTCCAAGTAAAAAACTACCAATCAACTACGATGGTGAAAATGGGTTAATTTCAATTCTAAGTACAATACACCGGAATTCGACCTGTATATGTACATCAGAATTGTCATTGACTTCTTTATTTCTTCGGGGTTAAGTGGTAGTCACTTACTCTACAAGCTTGCCGGACCATGGTTCTATTCCCGGACAGTCACAAGATCCTGTCTTTGTGTGATTTTGCCTCGGGCTCTGATCCCGAGGTCGATAAGAGAATCACGATATTAATATATAAAAATATATGGCTTATTTGATTATGAAATACACGTCAACATGTGCAAAAAGTTAGCATTAATGAATGCCAAGTAAAAAACTACCAATTAACTACGTTGGTGTAGATGGGTTAAATTCAAATCCAAGTATAAAACAACTAAATTCGACAGGTATGAGTACAGAAGAATTGTCATTGACTTCTATCATTCTTCGGGGCCAAGTAGTAGTCACTGTCTCAACAAGTTTGCAGGACCAGGGTTCAATTCACGGCCGGTCACAGGCTCTTGTATTAGTGTGATTTCGCCAGGAGCTATGATACCGATGTCGTTAAAAGAATCCATACATTAATGTATCAAAAACAATAGCTTATTTGAATACGAAAAACATGTGTAAATGTGCATAAATATTTCATCAATGAATGACCAATAACAAACTTTCAATTAGCTACAATGGTGAAGGTACGTTAATTTAGATTCTAAATAAAAAACACCTGAATTCGACAGTTATAAGTACAGCAGAATTGTCATTGACTTTCATATTTCTTCGTGGCCAAGTGGTAGTCACTGTCTCTACAAGTTTGCTGGACCAGAGTTCGATTAATGGCAGGTCACAAGCTCTTTTCATTGTTTGATTTCGCCTGGGTCTCTGATCCCGAGGTCGTTAAGAAAGTCCAAACATTAAGAGTCTAAAATATATGGCTTATTTGAATATGAAAAACACGTCTAAATGTGCAAATATTTATTATTAATGAATGCCAAGTAACAAACTACAAAATAGCTACGATGGTGAAGATGGGTTAATTTCAATTCTAATTACAAAACACCGGATTTTGACATGTATAAGTACAGCAGAATTGTCATTGACTTTTATATTTCTTCGTGAACCAATTGGTAGTCATTGTCTCTACAAGTTTGCCGGATCAGAGTTTGATTCCCTGCGGGTCACAAGCTCATGTCGTTGTGTGATTTCGCCTGGGCTCTGATCCCGAGTTTGTTAAGAGAATCCAGACATTTATGTATAAAAAATATATGGCTTATTTGAATATGAAAAACACAACTAAATGTGCAAAAATTTATCATTAATGAATGCCAAGCACCAACTACCAACTAGCTACGATTGTGAGGATGGGTTAATTTCAATTCTAAGTACAAAACACCTTAATTCGACAGGTATAAGTACAGCAGAATTATCAATGACTTTTATATTTTTTCGTGGCTAAGTAGTAGTAACTGTCTCTACAAATTTGCCACCCCAGGGTTCGATTCCCGGCCGGTCAAAAGCTCTTGTCTTTGTACAATTTCGCCTGGAGCTCTGATTTTGAGGTCGTTAAGAGAATCCATACATTAATGTATCAAAAACAATAGTTTATTTGAATATGAAAAACATGTGTAAATGTGCATAAATATTTCATTAATGAATGACCAATAACAAACATTCAATTAGCTATAATGGTGAAGGTACGTTAATTTAGATTCTAAGTACAAAATACCTGAATTCGACAATTATAAGTACAGCAGAATTGTCATTGACTTTCATATTTCTTTTGGCCAAGTGGTAGTCACTGTCTCTACAAGTTTGCTGGACCAGAGTTCGATTAATGGCAGGTCACAAGCTCTTTTCATTGTTTGATTTCGCCTGGGTCTCTGATCCCGAGTTTGTTAAGAGAATCCAGACATTAATGATAAAAAATATATGGCTTATTTGAATATGAAAAACACGACTAAATGTGCAAAAATTTATCATTAATGAATGCCAAGCACCAACTACCAACTAGCTACGATTGTGAGGATGGGTTAATTTCAATTCTAAGTACAAAACACCTTAATTCGACAGGTATAAGTACAGCAGAATTATCAATGACTTTTATATTTTTTCGTGGCTAAGTAGTAGTAACTGTCGCTACAAATTTGCCACACCAGGGTTCGATTCCCAGCCGGTCAAAAGCTCTTGTCTTTGTACAATTTCGCCTGGAGCTCTGATTTTGAGGTCGTTAAGAGAATCAACATACTAATGTATAAAAAATATCAAGCTTATTGAATATGAAAAACACGTCTAAATGTGCAAAAATTTATCATTAATGAATGCCAAATACCAAAATACCAATTAGAAACAATGGTGAAGATGGGTTAAATTTAATTCTTAGTACAAAACGCCTGAATTCGACAAATATAAGTACAGCTGAATTGTCATTGACTTTTATATTTCTTTGGGCTAAGTGGTAGTCACTGTCTCTATAAGTTTGCCTGACCAGGGTTCGATTCCCAGCCGGTCAGAAGCTCATGTCTTTGTGTGATTTCACCTGGGCTTTGATCCCGAGGTCGTTAAGAGAATCCAGACATTGATATATAGAAAATATAAGGCTTATTTGAATATGAAAAACACGTCTAAATGTGCTAAAAATTATCATTAATGAATGCCAAGTAACAAACTAACAATTAGCTACGATGGTGAATATGAGGTAATTTCAATTCCTAATACAAAACACCTGAATTTGACAGATATAAGTACAACGGAATTATCAGTGACTTTATTCTTTTTTCATGGGGAAGAGGTAGTCACTGTCTCTACAAGTTTTTTCGGACCAGGATTTGATTCCCGGCTGGTCACAAGTTCTTTTTTTTGTGTGATTTTGCCTGGATCTCTGATCCCGAGGTCATTAAGAGAGTTAAAACATTAATGTATCAAAAATATATGGCTAATTTGAATATGAAAAACACGTGTAAATTTGCAAAAATTTATCATTAATGAATGCCAAGAAACAAACAAATTTCAATTCTAAGTACATAAAACCTGAATTCGACATACATAAGTACGGCAGAATTGTCATTGACTTTTATCTTTCTTCGTGGACCAAGTGGTAGTCACCTACTCTACAAGTTTCCCGGAATAGAGTTCGATTCCAAGCCGGTCACAAGCTCATATCATTGTGTAATTTCAACTTGGGCTCTGATCTCGAGGTTGTTAAGAGAATCCAGACATTAATGTATCTCAACTATATGGCTTATTTGAATATAAAAAAACACATGTAAATGTGAAAAATTTATCATTTATGAATGCCAAGTAACAAACTACAAACTAGCTCTGATGGAGCTAAATAGCTAGATTATTAAAGCAAACAAACTGGGAACGTCGCTCTAGCTAACTAAATGACCCATAAGTAGCGAGCTATAGCATCCAGGATGCCTCCGGTAGGCAACAGCTCTTGTTTACGTTAATATCACTTTTGATTTAATACAAAACGACAAGAGCTTACATTTATATATAGTAAGGATAATACTCAACTTTGAATTAAATCCAAAATAACGAGAGAACACAAAGGAAAACACCGAGTAGTAGAGCTACACGAAAAGGAATAAAGAGGGCGCTACTGCCTTCATCACATACACACTGGAAACGGAATAGGAGAGATGCCTTATGAGCGGCTCTTTTTTCATTTTCGTTTCAGATTCTTGTCACAGTAACCCCTCGAAACGTTAATACTGTTCGGGATGAAGATAGCTATGTAACGTGTCAAGAATACGTCCTCTGATATTATGCGATATCCTTGTGAGATTATTTAGGGATATTCGCTTTAGAATTCTGGATACCTTAAGGTAAAATTCCCTGGGATAATCACTGTAGTCAAATATATCCTAGGAAGTTACCCATTAGGAACTTCCATCAGGACGACATGGCCTGAGGCCCCCCCCCCAAAAAAAAAAAAAAAAAATATATATATATATATATATATATATATATATATATATATATATATATGTGTGTGTGTGTGTGTATTTATATACATATATATATATATATATATATATATATATATATATATATATATATATATATATATATATATACATATGTATATATATATATATATATATATATATAAATACACACACATATATATATATATATATATATATATATATATATATATATATATATATATATATATATATATATATATATATATATATATATATATATATATATATATATATATATATATGTATATAATAGTTCAGTTTTATGAGAAAATCATATCTCTATGCTTTGCTATATGCTGAGAGAAGCCTATGGAAAGAATTTTTTTTTTATTGTTGAAAAAGTTAATTTTTATGTTATACAGTGTATATTTTTTCATCATTCAGTGAAATTGAGAGCAAGGCATTCAAATATTCTCAGTGTTATCATAGAATTATTAAAAATGTAAAAAATATTCTTCCATTTTATGATAGAATCACATATTTGCTATTTATAGTCCATAAAGGAAATATTTATTCCAACGTTGTTACTGTTCCTGAAACATTCCATTTTTCCATGTTTCCTCTCCTCACCAGGCCACCTTCCCTGTTGGGTCCCCCGGGCCTACAGCCTCCTGCTCCTCCAACTAGGTCTGCAGCTTAGAAAGTAATAATAATAATAATAATAATAATAATAATAATAATAATAATAATAATAATAATAATAATAATAATAATAATAATAATAATAATAATAACAATAATAATAATAATAATAATAATAATAATAATAATAATAATAAGAGTTTCCTTTTAAAAGGATTTTTTTCTATACATTGTTAGAGTCCATGGAAATTTTGGTGTTATACATGTATATAAAATCTTTTTTTTTATTTTCTTAGATTAATACCAGGATTATCAAATATTCTTTGATTGTAATTAAATATTAAAAAAAAACAATGTTTATAAATGATTTTCTATTATTCACTCAAATATTCTTTGTCTGTTCTTATAGAATTTCTAGAAAATATAAGAGTATTTTCTTCCATTTTTTTTTATAGAATCGCATCTCCTTGCTTTGCTGTAGGTTAAGAGTAGCTTTGGAAAGGATTTTTTTTTCTAATATTGTTGGAATTCAATTCAGTTTTGATGTTATACACTTTTTGAATCTTATTTAATCAAATTGAGAAGGAGACTAAAATATTGTTTGATTGAAATTACTGATTTAAAAAAGTTTATATAGGTATTTTTCACTATTCACCCAAATTGAGAGTAAGACATTCAAATATTATTTGATTATATTAATTGATTAAAGAAATTAAGAGGAATATTTTTTTTTATTTAGTGATATAAATACATCTTTTTACTTTCCGTTTGGTTAACAGTAGCATTTTTTCATATATAGTTGGAATTTGGCTTTCCGATAGGTTAAAATTAGCCTTTGGAAAGGTTTTTTTTTATTGTTAAAATCTAGGTAAATTGGAATATTTATATTAATGCGTATGAAAAAATATCATCCACTCAAACTGAGAGAAAGTTTTAAAATATTTTTAATTGTAATTTTGGAATAAAAAATTGACAAGAATATTTTTTTTTTTTACTTTTGTGATACAATGTTTTCCATTATCTGTAGGTTAAGGAAGGTTTTAAGTTTCATTTTTTTTTTTTTTGGCTAGGTTACAACCCTAGCTGTAAAAGCAGAATGCTACCAGGCCAGGTGGTCCAACGGGGAAAAGAACCCAGTGAGGAAAGGAAACAACGAAAATTAAATATTTCACGAACAGTAACACGATAATAAACATTTTCTACATAAACTATAAGAAATTTAACAAAACAAGTGGAAGTGAAATAAGATAGAATAGTATGCCCGAGTGTACCCTGAAGCAAGAGAACTCTCATCCAAGATAGTGGAAGACCTTGGTACAAAGGCGATGGCACTACACAAGACTAGAGAACAAAGGTTTGATTTACGAGTGTCCTTCTCCTAGAAGAGCTGCTTACCATTGCGAAAGAGCCCCTTCTACCCTTACTAAGATGAAAGTGGCCACTGAACAACTACAGTGCAATAGTTAACTCTTTGGGTGAAGAATTATTTGGTAATCTCAATTGTTGTCAGGTGTATGAGGACAGAGGAGAATATGTAAAGAATAGACCAGACTATTCAGTGTCTGTGTAGGCAAATGGAAAATTAACCGTAACCAGAGAGAAGGAACCAATGTAGTACTGCCTGGAAAGTCGTAGGACACCAAAACTCTTTAGCGGTAGTATCTCAAGGGTTGGCTGGTGTCATGGCCAACCTACTACCTCGATTGCATGGACAGTATGTTTTGCCATTATCTTTGCTATTGTATGATTCTGACTATTTTTGGCTTTGTTACAGTCTTTGACTTTTAGCTCATTCGACTGTATGGTCAATTTATTTTGCTTTCGTCTTTACTACCCCATGCTTTTTCATTGTTTTGACTCTAAGCCCATTCGACTCTATGGTCAGTCTTTTCTTATGGGTTATTTACTGGCCTATCATTTCGCTATTGCTTTGGCGTTTAGGCTATTCAATTCCATGATAATTTTTTTTTTTTTTTTTTTTTTTTGTCATCCTTACGTGCCTATGCCTTGGCTCTTAATTTGTCTTTATAGCAGCTGCTGACTTTGGCCATTACCATACTTGATTGTGTGATCTGTCTTTTTTTATGCTAGGTATGTTAGCCTTTTTATTTGACCTTAGCCTCATGGGTTTGGCTCTTGGATTTGTCTACTGCTTTTGATTGTTTTACAGATACCATTTGGACAGTTGCTTAAAATTGTTAGAAATTTACTTATGATCCATAGTAAAGTTTTATAATTTTTTTTTAGTGAATCATATTTAAAAAAGCTGTATCATGGCAGTTTTTAAGATTAACAATCTCCCACTTAATGGGTATAAGGAAGCACGTCATAGATCGTTCCATAGTGCTACACCCGTTATTGATGTAGCTAGTCCAACTTTGAAATGTATAAAATGCAATGTGGAAACGTTGCAAAACCGATCAAACTAATGTTTGGATGTATGGGATCAATGTAATTTCGAGAGAGATTCTTTGATTAATGATGAGTTTGATGGACTTGAGAAGACTCATGCACGATATGAAGTTTTATAAAATAAAGAAACTAATAAATTGATGGATATTTACATCGAATACAGAGTACAGATCTGGCATCTCCAATCCTGTTTCGACATAACAGTATGTCAAGGTTTACATGACTGAATTAAAAACTAACAGCTTCGAAGGAAAGCTAGGAGAATAGCGCACTTTTTAGGATATGAACCAAATAATTTTGAAAATGAAACAGCTCAAGTAATGTTTGAAAGGTAAAGCATTGTTATTTACTTCATGATTTCATGTCAAATACCAAAATTATGATGATACTATGAGAGCTTTGCAAGATAGACTGGCTAACCCAGAGAACGTAAAACAAACATTAGTGCTTCAATTATTCAACATGGTTAAACCTAAAAATACTGTCAAGGAATTGGAGTGGTTCAAGTTGGAATTTGTAAGAATTATGAAGACTTCAACACTGCTGCTGATTTACAATCTTCACGTTGGTTTATTATTGTTCTATAACAGTGCCAATTGCTTACAGAGCAGAGATGTTTATTTTACAGAAATTTAATACTATTTTTTTTTACAATTGATCAGATCAGTACACATCTTACTGAGCAGCTGAAATTTCTCTATAAGATGCCAAATAGTGGTAAACTACAGTCTGATAGTGATAAAATTCCACACGATAGTTGCAAAACTCAAGTTAGAGAAAAGGTGAAATTCTCCAACCCGTCACGGCAAATGTCTATTGATATAATTCACATAGGAACATACTCGGTTGAAGCACCATCTTCAAAAAATCAATGTTTAGTTTCTTCATCAAGGGGTCACAGAGCCAAACAGTGTTCAGAATATGCTGATGTAACTTCCTGAAGAACTAGGCTGACAGATATGGAACAGTGTTTGAAATGTTTATGAATTGGTCATAATGGCAGGTGTTTGCAGCCTGTTAAATGCTTTGTCTACAATGAGACTAATCATAATGAAGTTTTTTGTTACTGCAATTTTGGAGGTAAGTTAAAAAGCGAGGTAAAACCAAATAGTAGTGCAAAGTCAGATAAATAATTTTAAAGTACAAGCACTGAAGTTAAAAGTCTAATTTCAAGTACAAAGAGTACTGGTCCAAATATTATTTGGCTTTAGCTACGGTTCAAGTCAAGGTATCCAATGATGATAATTCCAAGTCAGATTATGTGTGTTGTTGTTTTTTTTTATCCTGGATTGCAAATTTCATCTATTAATTTCAAGTTAGCTAAGGCGCTACAGCTAAAGACTTTTGAGAGTCAACAACTTATTTTTCAGTCCTAGCTAAAGGAGAGACAATTTGATGTTGTAACACCTCTACTTTCTTTAGGTAGGAGGATTAAGAAGATGAGAGTTTCTAAAAGTTGAATAATTACCTGATATTATTTATGCATGTGGAATGCATAAGGTTTATAAAATGCTCCAGGGCAAAGGTATTAAAACTGCGGTTGAAATTTCAGCCGACACTGTTTCAGGGATTGAATTAAAGATTGATTTAGATTATTTAGCTGATTTAGTTTGTGGTTTTACTAAGTATGAAGGTGTGGAGTGTTTCAGGCACCAGGTGGTTACATTCCATTTGGTACAATTACCACACAATTTTCCAATAAACTTGCAATAAGACAAAAGTGGTTATTTGCAGATTAACGGGTATTTTGTCTCCTTTTCATGTGAGGTATTTAATTGAAGAGAGTAACGAACAAGTTCATGAGTGATGGGAATTGAAATCGATAGGCATCAATCCAATTGCCAAATTTGTAGAAAATTATTATATATACAGAAACTGCGTTGAAAGTGTGAACAGTATTTTGTTCGTGTTCCCAGAAAGGAAAACTGCCATCTTCTGTCCAAAAACTACAGAAGGGCTTTAGGTAAAATTCATTCATAAAGGAAAATTTTTTGCAAGGGTCCTAGATGTTCGCATGTATATCATAATATCATTCAGGATCAGTTGGAACTTTATTGGGAAAGTTCCTGATTCAGTAGTTGGTTCTGATACACATTATATTCCACATCATAGGGTTACTTGAGGATTCGGGCACGACCCCCTTGAGGATAGTGTCTAATTGCAGTGCTCAAGATGGAAAGGGTAATCATTTTCTCAATGATTGTTCAATCAAAGAACCCTCCCAAACCGAGAAGTTAGCTATTTTTTTTTTTTTTTTTAAAGTTAGCCTTTAGTGCAGATATTAACAAGGCTTTATTTTTTTAGGGTAGGTGTGCAGAATGTTGAGCGAGATTTTCTAAGATAAATGTGGTTCTTGGAGGTGCAGAACTCAAAAGCAGGTTTAGGCATTTATAGATATGCTAGTATGCTGTTTGGTAGCACATCATCATTTTTGTAATCTGCAGGAAAATTGAGTAGGTCAGGTAACCCCATAATGAATTTGATTGTCAAATCCTTTTTTTTTTTTTTTTTTTTTTTTTGATAATCCTCAGGGTAGTATGTCAAAAGAGAAGGAAGTGTTAGAATTACATGCTGTGACTAACAAGCACCAGAGGAGTGTCAATATTCTGCTTAAGACTTGAGTGAGTACCAAATATGAAACTTCAAACTAAAACAGAAGAAAATAACAGTGGCTATATTGTTCCTACCACTACCTTTTAAAGTCTGCTAAATTATTTGTTCCTGAAGTAATCAAAGAGCGTAATTTATTTAGTCTGGTCTCAACTTTGGTTGATCCATTAGGATTCCTGTGTCTAGTAGTTATAAGAAATAAAATACTTATTCAAGCTACTTGAAGAACCAAGTTTTCATAGAATAATCCATTATGTAAAGACTTTTTGAATAGTTGGGTGGAATTATATGAAGAGTTCAAAGCCCTTGGTGAGTTTTCAGTAACTCGCAAGTTAGCAACTCAGGAAGTATGCTATATTTTGTGACAGCTTGACCAAAGCTTATGGTTGCCCAGCCTATTTGGTAGAAACAGGAGATAGTAATCTTGTTTTGGCATAAGGTAAAGAAAAAACTTTTCCACAAATGGAATTGACATAAATTTTGTTAAGAACTAAACTACCTAGCTACATTCACAAAGTTTTAAGTGATCTTGATATTTGAAGAAGTGTTACTTGGTCTCATTATGATGTTGATATTCAGAGGGTTCGAAACGATAATTTCTAAGTAATCAATGACAAAAACAGGGTGGCTTAGATCTGAGAAGTGTCAGACAAATATAAAACATTTTATGTATCTACTAGAGAAAATCAAGCTGACTTAATGACTCATGGAGTCCAAGTTAATGACTATTTTTCAAATTCTTTATGGTTTAAAGGCCCTGCTCTCCTACAACGTGAAAGATTTTAGCCAAGTCAAAGGGATGAAATAACAACAGACAAATTTATCCAGTAAAGCTTGAAAATCTGTTTGAAGTTAAAGTATATTCTTCTTTAAAGAAGATTCTTATAATAGCAAAATATATATTTCAGTATCTTCAGAATATTTTACTCAAGATATCCCCCAATCGAGTGAGAACATAACCTTACCAGATCCAGATTATTAGCCGTGATATTGTAAACTTACTAAGTTTAAAAAAAACATTTACTTGGCTGTTCTATTCTGAAAATCCTAATCCCATTGAATTTAGCAGATTGTAAGACCTTTTAAATAAAAAATACAATGCTTATCCACCGAATATTCTGATTTGATTAAAGATTTAGGATATATATATATATATATATATATATATATATATATATATATATATATATATATATACATATATATATATATATATATATATATATATATATATATATATATATAT
>NC_090738.1:138586054-138588554 GCF_036898095.1 Palaemon carinicauda | reverse complement strand
AGCTAAATTAACAACTAACCTTACAGATCGAAGGGCTTCAAAATCTTACGTAACCTTGACATGTGGGTATTCCAGTAATTGCTATATACTAACAAGTCTTCAATAAAGATTTCCACTCCTTCCAGACCACAAATTACCCTATTCATGAGCCTTTGAAAAGTAAATGCAGCATTTTTCCTTCCAAAAGGCATAACATTACACTCGTATAGTCCAAACGGAGTGACAAATGCTGATATTTCACGAGCTCGGTTGGACAATGGAACCTGCCAATAACCCTCTAAAAGATCCAGCTTAGTAATGAATTTAGCAGAACCAATCCGACCCAGACAATCATCAATACGTGGGAGAGGAAAAGAATCCTTTTTCGTATTGGTGTTCACTTTACGGTATTCCACACATATGCAGAACTTACCATCTGCTTTCTTTACTAATATAATAAGAAAACTCCAGGGACTTACAGATGGTTGAATAAGGTTATATTTCAACATATATGCTATCTCCTTACTGACCAAATCCCATTTTACTGGGTTCAGCCGGTAAGGACTCTGCTTCATAGGAGAAGCATCGCCTACATCAATGTCTTGACTTAGAATATTTGTCCTACCTAAAGCATCCTGAAAAAGATCTGAAAAGGAATAAATTAAATTAAACAAATCCTCCCGTTTGTTAACATCTAAATGATCTAAACTCCTTTTAAACATCTCGCAATTTTTCATATTTTCACCTAATGCATCCGAAGGAAACTGTCACTCTAACTCGGTAGAGTCCTCAGGAGTCACATCCAATACCACAGACACAGGCTCGGACACTATCGCTAATGGATCACCTTGCTTACCAATATAAGGTTTCAAATGATTAACATGAAATATTCTACATTTAGGGATTGAACCGGGAGCCTCAATTTCCTTGTTAACCTCTGATAGTTTCCTCAAAACCTTCCAACGGCCCTTATATCTTGGTTCGAGAAAACTATCCAGGTCCATACTCAGCACAAAAAACCAACTCCCCAGGTTGAAATGAACGTACCCTTACCTTTTTGTCAAAGTTGTTCTTCATTAATGACTGGGACCGTTCCAAAATTTTCCCTGGCTAACTTCCAGGTACTAGCCCATTTTTCCTTCAAGTCTTCGACAAACCTTTGAACATTTTATTGCCTCCTTCCGGTTGGATTTAAGCATTTCAAAAACAATTTCAAATGATCCATGAACCTTGTGGCCAAATACCAACTTGAAAAGAGCTACACCAGTGGAAGAGTTAGGGGAATTCCTGATAGCAAAGAGGGCAAAAAGGAAAGCTTCTCCCAGTCACTACCATAATAATAACAATGTTTCTTCAGGACAGATTTGAGGGTTTGGTGGAACCTTTCCACCACCCCTTGACTTTTCGGGTGATAAGGTAAGCCGGTAACAGGTTGAATGGCCAGTTCAGCACACTTACCCCTAAATACCTTACTTGTCAAATTCGTCCCGCAGTCTGTCTAAATTACACGAGGGAGACCATACCTGGAAAAGAAATCCATTAATTTTTTCAAAGACAACTTTGTCAGTAATACGCCTCATAGGTATAGCTTCAACAATGCGAAAGGTTCTATCTATGATAGTTAGTAAATATACGTAACCTGTTTTAGGTTTGGGTAAGGGACCTACCACATCAATTACTAACTCAGAAAATGGGTCACCTATAAGAGTTATGGGAGGCAACGGGGCTTTAGGGATCCACTGATTTGTTTTTACCAATAACCTGACAAGTCCCCACACTCTCTGATAAACTGCTTCACACACAATTTAATTTGATTACACCAAAAATACCTAGCGAGGCACTGAAAATTTTTTTTAACACACCCAAATAACCTGAAAACAAAAATAGTATGAGCTAAAACCAAAACAGAATTTCTGAATTGAGAAGGTGCCACAATCTGGTCCGCCAGACCAATTTTATTCAAATTATCAGATGCGGGGTGACTAAACCTATATTAAAAGCCCTTAACAACTCCAAACCTAAGTTTAGTCAGATCCTCAACATCGCACAAATCAAAATTAAATTCATCTTTTTGAGCTTTGATAGAACCAGCTCTATCCCAATCAAGTTTCATATTAACTACATCACTACAACTACTCTCTACTGGCCCGGGCCTTAAAACATCTAACTCTACACTACTTAACATTAAGTCATCATCGCTCTCCACATCAAGTAAATAAGCAGCTTTTGCTGTGGACCAAGTTATTACACCCACGGAACTAGCATTTACTGATAATATAAGGAACAGGTCCCGTCCTTTACTATTCAGCATATCATTTCCCCAGGATACCATCAATATCCGGGATAGGTAGACTATCCACCACAGCCAACTCAGTGACGCGATCATATCTTGGAAAAGACATGCGGACATTATCCAAAGGAGCCAACACAAACCGAATCCGGAAAACTTACTAACAATACAAAATTTCCAGTATATTTTTCAAAACTATTCAGAGCCCTCTTCATGACTAACGACTGGGCA
>NC_090738.1:138573554-138578554 GCF_036898095.1 Palaemon carinicauda | reverse complement strand
GCTGTAATAAAATTCTAACCTATGTTCGTCTAACAAAGGAACATAGCCTAGTTTATCCCTTCCGTTCTCCAGAATTAACTTAAGTAATTTATAGGCAACAAATGGGGCGACAGTACACCTTTAGTTGCTAACGTGATAGCTTCTACATAATCCTTGGATTTCTCAATGAAATGTGCAATTCGTTTATGTGATCTATCTTTGAATCATAATACGTTAACGTTGCCAACAAATCCTGTACTTCCATAATCTGAATGATATTATTTGAATGTTCATTTACTAAATCCATAATTTTATTGATTGAAGCTAACTGATTCCTTAGTTCTGACATAATCAACTCATCTTCATGAGTCAAGAACTCAATTTTCTTATTTTGATTACTAATTTTAAGACGATTGGAAATTCCTAAACCTAAATTTGCAACAGACCCAGAGATGTTTAATGCAGCATAAATAAACGGATTTCGTCTTTCTTTATGTTCGTGTCCTACAGTCCACATCAAAAGGTCATAAGCCAAAGATCCTGTCTCGTAAGTCTTATTTTTCAAGTCATCAGATAGCATCTCTGCAACTTTTAATGTTGATCCAAGCAAACTCTCTGTAGTCAAATGAAAATGTCTTCTATGCAACACATCCAATGAGGCAGAAAACCTTGAAATGGCGGTTCTTAAGCTAGTGACATCATTCTCTTGAAGAAAAATTGCTTGCATATTCACTTCTACAACTACGTTGGTTGATGTAATAAAAACGTCTTCTTGTCTTTCAACTATAGTGTCATATTTAAAATTTATACTTTTAGTTTTAGAGCTCATCCCACATGAGAAAAATGTCTGAGCGAACAATATCACTCCCAACAACAAAAAGTTCATCTTGGAAACCTGTAACGAGAAAAATATATGTAATTACTCCTGTATTAAAAAGAAACTTTTAATCACAAAAAATAAAAAAAATTTTTCCCTCACTTCTTTCCCTCTCTTTTCTTTTTAATTTCTTATGTGAGCCAATGGTACTATTCTCTCATCCGTGGGTTGGGATACGTTTTGAACTCTAAACCTATTGGCCGTTAATGTTTCCAAAATGTTAAATGGGCCTTCAAACTTAGGTGTTAGTTTATAATTGAGCCCTTTTCGTACATTGATTTGAATATATACGTTATCACCCACGGTATATGTTTTAGTTGGTTTCGCTGTTTTATCATGATTCCTTTTCATTATGATTTGTGATTCTTCTAAATTCTTTCAAAGGATATCATATCGACTTATACTTGCATTTATAGATTCTTTTAAAGGATTTGATAGATTAGTTGTAGGCGTTAATACATGGAAAGGCGTTCTAACTGGGGTACCATACAATGCTTCATGCGGTGACATTTTAATTGATATATGATATGAATGATTCAGAGTACTCAGTGCCGCCGGTATTGCAATATCCCAGTTGGGGTCTGATCCCCCTAGTTTTACTCTTAATATATTTAACATCTTCCTATTTGCTCTTTCCACTAGCCCATTCGACTCTGGGTGATCTATCATGGTATTTATTTTCTTTATGCTGAGGAATTCACACAATGAGGTAAGAAAGTGATTATTAAATTCACCACCCGAGTCTGAGATTATCATGTGTGGAATTCCATGTTTACAAATGTAACACTCGTAAAACTTCCTACCGCATTCAATCGTAGTTTTAGTTTTAAGCGCTATTAGTTCTGTATACCTAGTTAAAGCATCTATAGTTACTAAGAGGTGCTTATTTCCTCTGTCTGACTTGTAAAATCCTGTTAACAAATCTAAATGTATTCTTACAAAGGGTTGATTGGGCACAGGATAAGCTCCTAGGCTGACAGGTGTTTTCGTATGCCCTTTTTTTTCCTGACATGTGCGACAATTAGCTATGTGTCTTTTTATATCTGTAAGCATCGTATGCCAATAAAACAATGATTTGGCTTTCTGTGACATTAATGAGAACCCCGGGTGTCCATGTAATGGATTTGAATGCAACCAATTCAGGACAGTGGAAATAAGTAAGTTTGGTACTACTACCTGGTCGTTAGATACATGTGGTGTATTGCGGGTTTTCCTTGTCACAGTCCTACACAGAATATTATCTTTGATTATATAATTCTGCTGCTTATACTTTATATATTCCTTTTCTTTATGATTGCCTTTCAAAGCATTTATAATTGTTTCTATTTTCTGATCTTTTCTTTGCTCAGTCTGTAACAATTCTGCGCTCCAGCCTAAATCTTCTTGTTCAGATATTGTTTTTACAATAGGCATGGATATTGATATATCTATTAATTCAGCTAAAGGCTCCGTACAAGATGACACGGGGTTGCGTGATAATGCATCCGCAATGATATTTGCTTTCCCAGGTAAATACCCGGTTCTTGCGCCAAAATCTTGAATGATCAAATGCCACTGAGTTCGTTTAGGGCTGTGGTTGAAGCCTTTAAAGAACTCTGTTAGTGGTTTATGGTCAGTAAGAACCTTAACGGGATAACCGTAAATTATGAACTTAAAATGCACTAGTGAATTAACAATAGCTAGCCCTTCCTTGTCTCTTACTGCATACTTACTTTCGGAAGTTCTCAATTTTCGAGAATAAAAAGCTATCGGGAAAAATTTTCTATCATAATTCTGAAGCAATACCCCTCCTACTCCTAAGTCTGAGGCGTCTGTTGCAATGAAGAATTCCTTACCGAAGTCAGGAAATTTTAAGATAGGAGAACTACACAGTTCATCTTTCAAAGTATTAAACGCCTGTTGATGTTGCTCAGACCATATGAAATCTACGCCCTTCTTCGTAAGATCAGTTAAAGGAGCGGCTATTATTGAATAGTTGCGTATAAAACGCCTGTAATATCCACTACAACCCAGAAATTGCTGTATTCCCTTGACATTAGTAGGTATGGGAAAATTACGTATAGCCGACACCTTATCATGGACTACTTTAAGACCTTGGCTTGACACCATGAAACCCAAATATATTAATTCTGTTTTGAAAAATTCACACTTACTAATCTTTACCCTTAAGTTATGTTGTCTTAATGTCTGTAGTACTAGTTCTAACTTACGAAGATGTTCTTCTAAGGTGTTGGAAAAGATTACAAGATCATCCATATAGGCATGCAATATATCCCCTAACAAGTCTCCAAACACTATGTTAATCATTCTTGTAAATGTTATAGGAGCACAACGTAAACCAAAAGGCATCCGTAAAAATTCATAATGTCCACTGGATTTGCTGAAGGCTGTGTATGGGATACTATCTTCTTTTAATGATATCTGGTGAAAGCCTTTAAGCAAGTCCAAACTGGTAAAATATTTATTCTGACCTAACAAAGACAAAATATCGTCAGTACATGGCACTGGGAATCGATCAGGGATCGTCTCCTCGTTTAGACGACGAAAGTCGACGCAGATACGCCATGTTCGATCTTTTTTCGGTACAACTATTAAAGGAAAATTATAAGGGCTGTTTGATATCCTAATGACTCCTTCTTCTAGCATTTTACCTACTTCATCATTTATTTCATTCTGGAATTTCATAGGGAGTCTGTACGAGGGTACATAGATAATATTCTGCTTGTCCTTTAACCTTATTTGATGCTCGATCACATCTGTTTTTCCTAAGGATCCATCCGTAGTGGAAAAAACATCATGATATTTAGTTAAAAGTCCAAAAATTTTCTGCTGAATTTCTTCGTCCTGAATGTCCTTATTGATTTTATTTTTAATAGATCGCAATAGGGATTCATCCGCAACTGATTGAGAGTGATTGATCTCAGCAACGGTAAGAATACGATGTTTATAAAGTTCTACATCCTAGATATGTTGATTTTTGTGAATTACTAAAGTGTTATTTAAAGGATTACAGACTTCAATATTACATTGTTGATGTGAGCATACTGTATAAATAGCTTGTGTGACAGACAATCCGTTAGTTTTCAAAGTATCGGAAAGGATTAATATTTCAGATCCCAGTAATGTTTTCTTTATTTGCACTATTAAATTCGAAGGTACGTTTGGTTCGATAGATTGCGTGCAAGATGATATTACGGGTGAACGAGAATTCTGCTGGGTCGCGTATATTATTTCTTTATTAGTGAGACAAGTTATTGGTTCTTCAACGTACGTTACGGTTACATTTGTCGTCTCCTTTTTATCCAAAACTGATTTTAAGGTATTAGAAGACTTATAGAATTTCCCTTTGATATACACGCCGTGCTTGGCAGGGGCTAAGATAATGTTTTGATTTCCCATAGATGGGTATCCTATAATTACAGCTGGATACATATTAATGTTTTTTACAACAACAAATGTATCGGCAAACGTGCGTTTACCGACTTTGAACTGAACATGAGTTATGCCTATGACATTTAATTCATTATTTCCTATACCCGAAAGTCTAATTCCAGATTTTTCAATCGGAAAGTTCGAAAACAACAAATGATGTGTCTTCAAATCCATGATATTACGTGGACTACCAGAGTCAAAAAATAACGTAAAGGATTTGTGTTCTAAATTTACAGCATATAAGGTTGGCCGTAACTCATTTTGGCTTATTATTGTATGAATTCGTTGCAAATCTACGGGAGCATGCACTGTTTTACTTAATTCGGCCGTGTGTTTCATAGGAAAATCTATTGTCTCACAATTATCTGATAAAACATTAAATTGATTATTCAATACTATTGATGTTGACATGAATGACCTTGACCTAACATCACTCTCTTCCCCTCTGGAGTTAACTATGTGGTATTTGCTTTGTTCTGCACATTCTGAAAATTAGTCTGCGATATTCGAAGAAGTGTTTGTTTGTTTTGGACTCTGAACTGCATTGACATTTGGTTGTTTCTTCTTATTGTTAAAATTAGGATTTTTCTTTTTATTTCCATATGAAACTGACTGTGGAATTGACTGTGTATTTCTGGGATTCTGTTGTGTCTTACGCGAGTAACATTGGCTATATGAATGAGTTGCACTGTTATGAATCGAGCAGAATTTC
>NC_090738.1:138553554-138566054 GCF_036898095.1 Palaemon carinicauda | reverse complement strand
CCACCTCTTAGTGGGTAGCTCGTTCTTAGCGAGAAAGGTTGGACCAGGAAAGAGGTTCTGTTCTCCCACTTCTGTGAACTGAATGTGGCCCTCGTCTCTAGAAAGGGCCAGTATTTCACTAACTCTAGTCCCTCAGGCTATAGCAAACAGAAAAATACATTTTTGAGTTAGATCCTTAAGGGAACAATCTTCATTGTTCATAGATGAGGCATAATGTATGACCTTATCCAAAGACCATGAAATGGGCTTTGGTGGTGGTGCAGGCCTAAGCTTTGCACATGCCTTCAGAATCTTATTAAAGATTTTATTCAATATTTCTACTGGAAAGGCATATAGAAGAGGTCTGGCCGCCAGGCCTTGATTACGAAGGTGGACAAAGGACAGACAGAAGTTCATCAAAATTTCTTTCGATCCTTTTGCTTTAACAAAAGCAACCCACTTTTTCCAAGAAGACTCAAATTGTCTTCTCGTTGACTTAGTTTTATATTCTTCTAAGAATTCTATATTGCCTTCTGAGATCCCAAATCTTTTCCTAACCGCTTAATCAAGGAAATCATGCAATGAAGGGTTTGAGTTTTCCATGATAAATCGAAGGCAATCAGCTTCTGAACCCTCTGATATAGTCGTGGCTTCAGAACTAAGGCCAACCTCAGCTTCAGTTCCTTCATTAAAGAGGACAGATTGCTATTGGGCTACTTGGGAGCCAATAGAGCTACTCCCCCTTGGAAGGATCTCGGCATGTTGAGGACCTTCAGCAGGCAATTAGATGGGATGAATCAGGATATCTGAGTCCATCCCTTCTATACCAGAGACATGATGTCTGTTAATTCCACTAGAGGGTTCTCGTATGGGGCTACATCTCGAGGTACGTTCTATAAGACGCTCGTTATGAAGAGGTCGATTTGCAGTTCTGGGACTTGATCCCCTCTGGGAGGGAATAGGTCTGCATCTGTGGACCATTCCAACTCTATCGGCTTGAGCCCAAATAGAGCATCCACTGTCACATTGTGGATCGGATGTATAGGAACTGCTGACAGGTGCCATCCCTTTAGGTAAAGGATGGTAAACGTCACCTATACCGTATGAGACATTTTCTAGCATTGTCGATTGCGAAGTCTCATTATCACTTCGGTGTCCCAGATCAGTCAAAGGAGGTCTGATCTGCATGGAGAGAGCTTCCCCACTCATGACAGGACCAAAATGGTCTTGGGACTTTCGGACTTTAACCTTTGTTAGAGAAGCAATTAAAGAAGGACCTTTATTGGTCTTTTTAGATCTCTTCAAGCGTTTGATGCGTATCTTCTCCAGACTCTTTACGCATCTTTCAGCTGTGCTCTTAGCACTGGGTCTGTCACTATTGCTAGCTGGAGAGAGCTCAGGACTCCTCCTTGCTAACGTCTTGGGAATCTGACTGATTATCCGAGTCTCTTGACCGACCTTACAATCTCCTTTTATATTCCTATGGGAAAGGAGAGTTGGTGTGACTACAGACTTCAATGATTTTACAGCCATTGAAACCTTTGAACTGAAGGGAATTAAGACTTCTTGAGGCTTGTCTTGCATCCGCGATGTTCCAGGAACTGGTTCATCTCCTTGGATGTTCATAGACCAGCAACTTCTGATGCTGCCCACCCCCACTTCTCGTCCAGGTACATTGTTGCCTGAACCATTTCTAGACTTGGTTATTGCATGACTAAGTCTGCCAAGCCTATGAAGACATTTAGGACTGTGTTTTGTCCGACACATATCTTTCCTATGATATACGTTACCTTCTGTAACTTCAATCCTAGATAGGAGGGGATAGGGTGATTGGCTGGAAGTAGCCAAGGGACATTATTCAGGTCTGACAAGACTACAAACACCCCTTTTTAACATAAGGTCCAAATGTTCAGAAGGATTAACATTCTGAACTCGCTGTTTTATTTGAACATGTTGAGTGGCTGGAAGTCCAGAATGACTCTGAGATTTCTTGAGTCCTTATCATGGACACCAAACAGCCTTCCCTGGAATACGATGGACTATTGTTTCCTTACCACCTATATGCTCTAGAGCTCTTAGGTACTCTCCTCAAGGAGGTTTTGGATTGTGAGAGGAGTTAAGGAAATGATGGTGGAGACATTTCTACTTCCCATCATAGTCCCATCATGATTAGGCCTTGGACCCATGGATTGAAGGTCCAATGATCCTGAAGGAACCTCCCTCCTACCAGAAGCATCCCTATGCCTCGAATGATCAGTAGGATTAAATTTTCGACCACCTGCCTGTGGCATCGCAGTCGTTGTAGCCATGGGATGTTGTTGAACAGCCCAAAGTATATTTCTAGACTTTCCCGTCTTCCTTTTAGGTTGGGGATCCACAACCATGGAAGACTTTCTCTTTGAAAGGATGCCCCACTTTTAGAGGAGACCTACGTTCTCCATGGTGGCATTCTTAATTACTTCCCTAGCTACCTCATCTGGGAATAAGTCTTTACCCCAGATGTTGGAAGATATCAGCTTCCTTGTCTCAGGTTTCAGTGTTGCGGCAGCTAACACTAATTCCCTACATGCTCTCCTAGCCTTCATAAAGGCGTAAAGGTCTTTCACTAAGGTAGCCTTGTGCATTTAGGCTAAGACCATGAACATGTACGGGGTACTTTGATGGGATGAACTAAACTCTAAGTAGTTTTGTAGAGATAGGGAGGCTGCAAGTCTCTCCTTTGTCTCTTGTTCATTATAAAAGAGAAACTCTGATAGTTTAGGGAGAACTTCGTTAAACTGTCTACTGGCGACATCTGCATCTAATCTTCCTATTGGAAAAGTTAATTGGACTTACTTCCAGTCCTTCTCCTGTCTGGGAAAGGCTGGTGACAGAGGTTTGCACTCCTAGAGTGCAGGGCATAGCCTACCTGCCTCCACTGCCTTGGCAACCAATTTAAATGCTTTCTCCATAAAGGGGAATGAAATTGAAGCAGGAGCAAAAAAGGAAAGGTGCCTGTTACCCAGTGTAGATACCTTCGGCACCAAGTAACCCGCCTTTTTCAGGCTACTTGACATTATAGCCTGTGCATTATCATGGTCGAGAATCTTGACTTCCTTTGATTTCGTTCCTTTCCCTGACTTTGATTCATCCTTCAGTTGAACAAAGCAATTAGGAAAAGCGTCGAAATTGGCCAAAATTAGATTTAGTCAAAAGGAACTGCACCCATCTTCTCCGAGATTTAGAGTTTGCCATTTAAAATTGGCATCAGCTCCGCAAACCTCCAGGGATTGGTTTTGGAGTATGTCGAGAGGTCTCGATCTATGGGTCGTTTGTATGACCCTTGGGAAGCAACAATTGGAGCTTTACTAGGCTCTATCTTGCATTTTACTTCCTGCTTTTCGTGTTGTTTGTGAAAGCTCTATAATAGATTAATCACTTGGGCCCACTCTAATAGAGTGGTAGAAGATAAGGATATCGACGTCAATGGCTCTAGAGCCGGCATAGGCGGAAACAATTCCGACACTCATTTTTCCCTTCTTCCCCTGGGCATTTCCTACCCTCCTTCCCAAAGGCTATCTGGCCCTCGGGAGATGTAATTGGTGCCTGAGGCACCACTATTTCCTTACTTGCCTTCGGAAATAGAAGCTTACGCATCCTATCATTAGGTAGGTAAGGTCCCGGAGAGATTTTCTGGAAACCTCTCACCCAGTTGGGTAATTTGTCCCGAGCTGTATCCTTAGTCTCTGTAGACTTAAGATTCTCGAAACCTTCAGTCATTGAGGTCCGACATACATTACAAACCTGCGGGGTCCAATAATGTAGTGATTCGGAAATAATATTGCAGGGGGCATGAACCATGCAAGTATTATGACCGTAAAAATCCTTACTCATGATCATGCAGAAGACTGCAGCACAAGTCATCTACTGTTCCTCCTGTAAAGAAAGGAGAACAAAATGAGTATATAATTGATTATGTCACTGTTAATCAATATGTAAAAGTAATTTTTTAACAAAGTAGCTTAGGACAGTAAGGTATAAAGGGATAGTAGGAGACACATACTTGTGTATCCCATGTAAGCAACTGCTGTTACCTCCCCTCAGTGTTAGCTATAGGGAGATTCCTTTACCGAGGTAACTCCAACTAAAATGGTTCTAACCCCTAGGGGTAGAAAAGTATATGTCAGTGTCAATTTTTATTTCTAGCACTATGGGGTAAGGATGACTGATTCCTCAATCGGGATATTGAAGAAATACTATTCTTTCAATATAGGAGTGGTACCAGCAGAAGCTCGCCAAGGGTACCCAAGATAACTACTGTATAATCATACTATAGTTTTCTATTTGCAGCGTAGGCTATGTAGCAAATTATTGGCTACTGTATAATTATATCTAAGTAGTTCAGCCATCGTGCTGCCATTGTGGCAAGCAAGTGATGGCACAGTCCAGCTGGCAAGACGCCAACTGGACTAAGAAAAATAAAAGACATATATATGTGTATCCCACCCAACCTATTTGCGTTGACCTCCCTTACAAAATTAAATCATTGAGTTTCCTGATCTAGAAGACTCAAGAAAATGGTTCTACCCTTTAAGGGTTAGGACCTTAACACTCCAGCCCATTAAATATTTAATATTGTAAGCTAATCTGAAAAACTGATTTCTAATCAGAATATTGAAGAAGTTATATTCTTTTAATATAGGATTGGGCTCAGCAAATACCAGGGTAGGGATACCCAAGATATGTTGGAAATAACTACTAATATAATATATACAGTAGTTTTCTATCTGCAGTATATCCCATACTGCAAATACTCTGACTACCTGTATAAACATATACTGTAGATCAGCTGGCATGTCGCCGGCATAGCTAGTTCTTTCCGGCACACCCAGCATGATAGCAAAAAGAAAGAGAGATAGCATGGAGTGAAGGCTACCTATTACTGTGTATGTATACAGTAATTAAGGCTGTAAAGTCAAATTTTACTGCCTTCTCCAAAAATAAGGTCAAATGGAAGGGGAGAATGTAACATTCAGGCTTCCATCCAGCCACAGCACTATTGCCGGCAAGGTCCTACCAACACACTGCCGGCACGCTAGCCTCCGGCAGTACTAGTACAGTCGGCTTGCGGCCGGCTGAGTCAGCACCTATCTGTGCCGGTCTGGCCGGCGGAACTCCGGCAACAGAACTTGTGGCTAGCAATTTAAGAGAGAACTGAAGAACCTTAGAGACAAAAGGGACTTCCCATTCCCAGCCATCATGGCTGCCGGCAATTGGGATGGCTACCAGCAGTATGCATCGCCGCCGGCAGCCATCATAGCAGCCGACAGATGAAAGACATAGTCGCCGGTAACTAATTTGGCCGCCGGAAGTTGTCATGGCTGCATGCAGCTGTCATTGCCACCAGCCGCTGGACAACGGCAGTGGGGAGGGAATCTGGCCGGCACTGACAACCCCCTGGCATCGGTAAGGTTGCAGAATACTGGTTTCATTAAAGGATAGAGGGGGAAGAAAAAGGGTCCAATATGAGGTGTGGTAGGGGCTGGCATTTTGCCAGACCTAAACACCTAAAAGAAATTCTGTTTCATTATTGGCACCATCCCAGGCAGAAGGAGAATCATCAATTCTCAAGCCTAGGGGGTGCCAATACAGTTAAGGGGATGGAAGCAGTGCCACCTCCTCTCAACAAATGAGAAACAGAGTTCCAGTGCCACACCATCCTAGAACTAAGAAGATACTACACTTCTGCCTATGGTCAGCATGCATAGGACTAGTCTACTAGGACACAGGGAGAAGATGGTGGCATCATACAACCACTTAAGGTGTAGCCTAGAGAGGACTAGCCTCCTATGCCGGCAGCATAGCTGGCAGGGGATTGACTATATACATACATACATATATATATAACGTATTTTGAGCGAAGCGAAAAATCTATTTTTGGGTGAGATGGCCATGTCGTCCTGATGGAAGTTCCTATAGGGTAGCTTCCTAGGGTATATTACAACTACGGCGATATTCCCAGAGAATTTACCTTAAGGTACCAGAATTCTAACTCCTGGAGCGAATATCCCTCGTGAAAGGGATATCGCGACATATCAGAGGACGTATTCTTGACACGCCACATGGCAATCTGCACCCCGAACAGAGATTTCGTATCGCAGGGGGCAATTGGCAAGAAACGAATTCGGGAAAGAAAAAGGGGGAGCCGCTCTCAAGGCTCCCTATCTCCCGTTTCGTAAGCGTGCCTGGCGCCAATCCTGGCGCCATCTGTATTCCTTGTGGCGTACACGAGGTGCTACAGATACTGTATGTAGGGAGGGGTCCTACAGCCCTTTCTTAGAAAGGCAAGGGCGGGTCCATCAGGACGACATGGCCATCTCACCCAAAAATAGATTTTTCGCTTCGCTCAAAATCCGTTTTTTGGGCTCAAGCCATGTCGTCCTGATGGAAGTATACCAGAGCATTACTGTACCTGTGGATTCTCAGAACGTGCCGTACTCCCCGGAGGTAATTTTTCCCGGTCGACTAAACCTAGAGACCTAAGATGTTACCGTTATACATCTTTTCACCTAACTATAAACCATGTTAGAGCTTCCTGCCCCCTACAGGGAAGAGTTCTACTGGACTCTGGAAAAGTCTCGAAGAGTACATATACCTATGTATGAATACCAGGCAAGCTAATATAGTGGTCTCACCCTATATTAAGTAAAGCATAGTTTGTAAAGAACCACTGCGTCAATATGAAATATCGACCAGTTCTCCGCACAATACTTGTATTGGACAAAGGTTTATATCCGCATAGGAGGAAAACCAATGCAACATAGCTTGCATAAAGGAACAATTCTATTAGAATTATCCCAGATAAGGTACATAGAATAAACGCTCAATTATACCAATAAATTGACACAGGTGAAAGAGACGCAAGGTTCTCAAGAACCAGTTTATTGACAGACAATAAATAGCCAGGTTAACAACAATTATATATATATATATATATATATATATATATATATATATATATATATATATATATATATATATATATATATATATATATAAGAAGAGGATAACCCAAAACATTAAGCATAAGTATGATAGTAAACAGAACTTGTTTATTTGAAAGAAAAACATTAAATGCCACTTTTTAAGATACCGAGGTATCAAAGTCATAAAAGTCTGTATTACAAATCAATCATATTAGCGTTAGAAACGCTCGGCACACATGTCTGCACTTATGCTAGGTTCACCTTTGGAAATGGAACAGTCTATATGGGCAACTCAGTGCCCTCATTTAGTTTGTAGTACAGTATGTAACTACACACTCACCCTGGAATTAATCGTCCCAATTAAAACCACTGTTCCTCGCAGAGTTAAACAGTAGGGCTAAAGACGCGACCCACTACTACCACAGATCTCTTTAGTTCCTCTACTTGCTTCGCATAGTGGCGAATGAACACTCTGGAAGACTTCCAGCCAGTGTATGAACGGAGATGTTCAAAATCCATACAATTAAAGAAATTTAGGGATGAGGCAACTTTCCTCGGATCGTGACCTGCGGGTGTACTGTCAGGATCCGCTCTGCGAACAAAATATGTGATTTTCGCTCTGAGTTGATTCAGAGATAAGTTTGAGCCTGATGTTTCTCCGCTGAATAGTTGACCACCCCTGAAGTCTGAAGTTCTATGAAGATAGACCTTTAGGCATTATACTGGACATAAAGATGCATCTTCTTTCAGAGGGCAGATTCTCCAGGGACCCCACCTGTTGGTGGGTGACTCATTCTTGGCGAGAAACGTAGGATCCGGAAACAGGTTCAGTTCTCCCCCATCCAGGAACTGAACACGACCTGCCTCTCTCGAGAGGGCTACGATCTCACTAACCCTGGCCCTAGACGCGAGTGCAAATAGGAAAATAACTTTTTGTGTCAAATCCTTTAACGTACACTCTTCATTACTCAACAGAGAAGCGAAATGAAGAACTTTGTCTAAAGACCATGAAATGGGCTTTGGAGGTGCTGAAGGTCTGAGCCTAGCGCAGGCTTTCGGAACTTTATTAAAGATCTCGTTACCTAGGTCGACCTGGAAGGCATATAGAATGGGTCTTGTCAAAGCAGACTTACACGCTGAAATCGTGTTAGCCGCCAACCCTTGACCATGGAGGTGGATGAAGAAAGATAAGCAGAGGTCTGTCGAGATCTCCTGCGGATTCTTCGCCTTGACAAAGGCCACCCATTTTCTCCAAGATGACTCATATTGCCTTCTAGTAGATTTGCACTTAATTTCCTCTAGGAAGTCTATGCTGGCTTTCGAAATCCCGAAACGCTTTCTCACCGCTAGGGAGAGAAAATCATGAGCTGCAGGGTCCGGGTTTTCTGTAATGAAGCGCAGACAGTCGACTTTTGGACTCGCTGGGTCAGAACTGGATGTGGTAGCGGTACAAACTTCAGCTGTAGTTCCAATGCCAAGGGGAACCACACGCTGTTCGGCCACTTGTGGGCCACTATTGCCGCTACCCCCTTGAAGGATCTCAGTTTGTTGAGGACCCTCAACAGAAGGTTGTGAGGAGGGAACAGATAAATCCTGGACCATCTGTTCCAGTCGAGGGACATCGCGTCCACTGCTTCCGCTAAGGGGTCCTCATACGGGGACACGTACAGGGGCAACTTCTTGTTGTCTTTCGTCGCAAAGAGGTCTATCTGCAGTTCTGGGACTTGATTCAGAATTAAGGAGAATGATCCTGCGTCTAAGGACCATTCCGACTCTATCGGTGTGAACCTGGATAGAGCATCCGCTGTCACGTTGCGGACTCCTTGAAGGTGAACTGCCGACAGGTACCACTTCTTCTTTTCCGCCAATCAGAAAATGGCCAACATCACCTGGTTGAGAGGTGGTGACCTCGATCCTTGTCGATTCAAGCATCTCACAACTACCTCGCTGTCCATCACCAACCTTATGTGGATCGAGTGACGCGGGGAGACTTTCTTTAAGGTAAGGAGCACTGCCATAGCTTCTAGAAAGTTTATGTGAAAGGTCTTGAATAGCTTGGACCAAGTCCCCTGGACTTTTTTCCGATGAGAGTGACCTCCCCATCCCTCCTTTGAGGGGTCTGAGTGAATCGTCACCGACGGGGGAGGTGGCTGAAGAAGAACCGACTTCTTTAGATGTCTGGCGTGGGACCAAGGCCTGAGAAGAGTACGTAGCCGAAGCGGAACTGGTCTTCTCAGATCTCTTCGCCCGTTTGATGCATAACTTCTCCAAACTCCGGTTGCATCTTTTAGCTGCGCTCTTAGCACTGGGTCTGTCACCGAAGCAAACTGGAGGGAGCCCAGTACCCTCTCCTGTTCGCGGCTTGATATCCTTTCGGAATCTAGAAGTCTCTTTACAGAACCTGCTATCTCCTTCCTTTTCTTCGCCGGGATGGAGAAACGGTGTGACAAAAGGTCCCAGTGGATTCCCAGCCACTGGAACTTTTGAGATGGAGAAAGTCGAGACTTTTTTCTGTTGATCTTGAAGCTTAGGTACTCTAGGAACTGGATCACTTGACTGGAAGCTTGCAAGCATTCTGTCTCGGATGCTGCCCACACCAACCAGTCGTCCAGGTAGGCTACTACCTGAATTCCCTTTAGGCGTAATTGTTTGAGAGCTGCGCTCGCAAGCTTCGTGAAAATCCTTGGGGCTATGTTTAGCCCGAATGGCATGGCTCTGAAGGCGTATAGTCTTCGTTGTAGCCTGAACCCTAGGTGGGGGGAGAGTTGACGGCTGATTGGAATGTGCCAATAGGCGTCTGACAAGTCTATAGAGACGGAATATGCCCTCTTGGGCAGTAAGGTCCTTATGTGTTGCAGTGTTAGCATTTTGAATTTGCAATTCACTATGAACTTGTTGAGTGGCGACAAGTCCAGAATGACTCTGAGCTTTTCCGAGTCTTTCTTGGGAACACAAAACAGCCTCCCTTGGAATTTGATGGACTTCACCTTTCGGATCACATTTTTCTCCAACAGTTCTTGAACGTACTCCTCCAGAACAGGGGTGGAGTGTTGGAAAAACTGAAGGCACGGGGGTGGAGTGGTGTACCAGCTCCAGCCCAGTCCATTCTTAAGTAGGCTGTGGGCCCAGGGATCGAAGGTCCATCAATCCCAAAATTTCAGAAGTCTCCCTCCTACCGGTATCATCTCACTTGGACTGCCGTCCTGAGGTCTTGCCTCCCTGACCACGACCACCCCTGAATCCCCTTCCCCTTGAGGGGCGCCTAGACGAGCCTCTGGTTGCTCCTCTAGGCTTTGCTCGAAAGGAAGAAGACTGCCCTTTGAACGTTGGGGTGAATGCCGTGGACTGTGTCGACACAGCCTGGGGTATCCACTGAAAAGTGGTCGGGGTCTGTGCCACCATCTGGGGCACTGGAGGCAATGGCAATTGCAGTTGCTGTTGCTGTCTAAAAGGCTTGGCTGGCCGAGACGGTAGCCTAGTCCTCATAGTCTTCCTCTTTGGTTGAGGACCCTCATCTGGGGAAGACTTTCTTTTGATAGCCAGGCCCCACTTCTGGAGAAGGTTTCTATTCTCCAAGGTGGCCTTATCAACAACTTCTTTGACCAAGTCGGTAGGGAAAAGGTCTTTTCCCCAAATGTTGGAGGAGATTAGTTTCCTTGGCTCGTGCCTCACCGTAGCCGAGGTGAACAAGAACTCCCTACAAGCTCTCCTTGCCTTGACGAAGCCATAAAGGTCCTTCGTCACTGTGGCCAGATGAGTCTTGGCCACCACCATGAACATTTCATGGACCTTGGGGTCACTTGCCATTGTCTCAAGAGTAGTCTGAAGAGACATTGAGGCAGCCAGTCTTTCTTTTGTCTCGAACTCTCTTCGCAAAAGAAAGTCAGACAGCTTAGGGAGGTCCTCGCCGAACTGACGTCCGGCAATATCAGCCTCCAACTTTCCAACTGTGAACGTAAGATGGACGTCCTTCCAGTCTTTGTGGTCCATAGGCAGGGCCAGCGACAAGGGTTTACACTCCTCCAGGGAGGGGCAAGGCTTGCCGGCCTCAACTGCTTTTAGTACAGCCGCAAACCCTTTCTGTAAAAAGGGGAAGGCTCTAGCAGGCGAGGACACAAAGGAAGGGAGCTTCTTGCTCAATGCAGCTACCTTTGAGTTAGAGAAGCCCCTCTTTTTCATCGAGGATGAAAGTAGAGCTTGAGCCTTAGCATGGTCCATCACTATGACCTCCTTCGGCTCTGTCTCCTCCTTTGAAGCTGGTTCCTTCCTCAGCCGGACATAACAGTCCGGATATGATGCCTTGCTGGGCCAAAATTCCACCTCCTCCAGGGGAACTGAGCCCAGCTTATCCGAGATGACGATCTTTCCAGTCGTCATCGGTATGTGCTCAGCATACCTCCATGGGTTAGCATCTGAGCACAAGGGAAGGTCTTACACATTGAGCTTTTTCTGGGGCCCATGTGATTCTGCAAGGCACTGCATCCGCAGTTCCATTGCAGCCCCCTTCTCCTAATTCTCCTTCTGCATTTGTTGGATCATTCCAACAATAGAAGAGAGAACCTGTCCCAGCTCTAATGGGAGACCGGCCGATGTTGAGGGAATAGGCTCCGGAATCTGAACCGGAGTAGCCGACACCTCGTCGACCTCTTCCTCTACAACGTCTGGGGCTTGAACTTCATCCTGGGCTTCTGCCAGGAGGTCTTCCTCCAGACGCTCGTCCACGTCAGACATCCTGTCATCTAACTGGATGTCTTGCATCGTGACCGCGACTTCAGCATCCACCTGGATCTGAACTTGGGGGATCTCCTCTTGAGGCTGGGGAATCACTGCATCAGCTGATGCCTTAGGGAAAAGATACGCCCTCATCTTCTCACTTGGAAGATAAGGTCCAGAAGTGTTCTTTGGGAAGCCCCTTATCCAGGTACGAAGCTTCTCCCTTGCTATATCCCTTGATTCCGCCGTCCTAGGTGAATCAAAGGCCTCAGTAATCAGGTTAGTGCACACAGTACATACCTGAGGGTCCCAATACCGGAGATCATCCTTGGAGAGAGCGCATACTGCGTGTCTCCTACAAAACTCATGTCCGCAGAGGTTCTTGCTGCGGACGTTGCAGAAAACACTTCCGCACTTCGGAGGGTCCTCCTGTAAGAGAAGAAATTTCCATGAGTATCAAGTGAATTATGTATCACTGGATATGCATAGTATAGCATAACAATTCAGAAAGGAAAGACACACACTTGTGTTTCCCTCACAACCCATTGTTGCAGCCTTCCAGATAATAAAATCGAATTGTTAATCTCTTCTAGAGTAACCAATGCAAAGTTTCCAGAGGGAACAGGTGGAGCTCACACCTAAGCAATGATTTTAAAATCCTGGATAATAGACAGGAAAGAACTCACTTTCCTATCTGTAGGGCAACAGCAAAGGGCTGTGCAAGAAAACACAAAAGTGTTAGAACACACAGTGCTGTACCAAAACCCACACTATAGTTTTCTTCTTACAGTATCTGTTATACTGAAGAATACTGGTACAGTATAGGAGGCTATGTGCCGGCCG
>NC_090738.1:138527965-138548054 GCF_036898095.1 Palaemon carinicauda | reverse complement strand
TGTTCAAAAGAACAACATGTGGTTTTGCCTAGAAAACAATCTTGTTTCATATGCAGATGATGCTACTCTCTTTGCATCAATTCCATAGTAAATCTCTAAATCGGTTGGTTTGCAGTCAAAATAAACGTTAAATTCATTGAAACCACACTATTTCTGATGCAACAAATATATTTTTATTGCATTTTTCCAAATTTGGCTGAAACTAAAAATTTACCATATATATATATATATATATATATATATATATATATATATATATATATATATATATATATATATATATATATATATATATATATATATATATATATATATATATGTGTGTGTGTGTGAATCATAATCCCTATACATATTACCATACTAAAGGTGAGAGAGAGAGAGAGAGAGAGAGAGAGAGAGAGAGAGAGAGAGAGAGAGAGAGAGAGAGAGAGAGAGAGAGAGAGAGTAACTACCATACAATTGAAATAGGTGTGCAGCAATTTAGTTTCCAATGTTTTGAAATAATTATAAGAAGTAATTGAGGAAAGTCTATGTAGTTAGGTTTAGAATTTTTTTTTACTTCACTCTCATTGATATGAATGTATACACTATTATTTTTTTTTCTTTTTTGAAGAGGATATGCATACGTTAATTTTACTCGATATACTTTGGGGTATCAAT
The DNA here is from genome assembly GCF_036898095.1 of Palaemon carinicauda. NCBI lineage: Eukaryota > Metazoa > Arthropoda > Malacostraca > Decapoda > Palaemonidae > Palaemon > Palaemon carinicauda. The sequence goes on along the minus strand of NC_090738.1, from coordinate 138,547,394 downwards.
GCTCGTGAATCCTTGCTAGTAAACTGCACCACAACTTAAGAGTCTCGTAAAAAGTATTACTGTACTAATTTTGACATAATTAACCTAGGTCTTATTAATAACCTGGCACAATGTTCTCAAACTCACAGTAACCTATGATAAGTACGCTCTTCTATGAGATTAGGGAGAAATATCATACTCTAATTAGAATGCTTGGCAGTTCAACACTTTCTCTGATTGTCCGAGACTCCCAGTGAATACCAGAAACCACTGGTAAAAAAAAAAAAAAATTGAGCTTTTTGCTCCTGGTATGGTGACTTTTTTCTTGCTATTTATAGTGCTATTGAACTGTAGTGGTATCCTTATCATAGCTAAAGGCAAAAGAATAATCAAATCCGACTATTGGAAAAAGATAGCCCTCGTAAAACTGTACTAAACAACAAAGCGGATGGAGGCAGCTCTTGATTTCCTTGGCTTGATGGAGTTGTACTCCCTTGGGCTGTGGGGAAGTGGTGAATTGGGCCATATTTGCGGTAATTAGCAAAGAATGCTTATAAGTTTAGTTATTTTTAAAGTAATTGCGAATACTTGCTGTTTATTATTGGCATTGGAAATAATATTTAATGTTGATATTGCGATATGTTTCATCGTATTTTTGGTGCAAAACTTTGAGAGCTGATCTATCAGCTTAATAGTTATTGACATTCAGAAAAACTGTTCTCCATTAGTTAAAAAGATATTAAAAAAAAAAAGATATGGTTGGAAAGAGAAATAAGAACACAAAAATAGGTCAGAAAATATTTAAATTGTAAGGTTATTTGAAATTTCGAATAATATCGATAAATATAAAAAAAAAAAAAAACACCAAGAGAAAGAAAATTACTCCGAACAATATTCTCAGATTCAAACTAGCATTATTCACATGAATTGATATCTAATTGAATGCAGTATTTTTCGAGAAAAAAAAGGAAAAAAATAATTATCTCTATTATTTATTAATAAAAGAAATTATTTTTGTCTGATTAAAAAAAAATTATACCGAATATCAAGAGTAGTATCACAGACAACGTATGTTGAAATTAAGAAAATCCGAGGATATTTAACAATTTTGGCTTTAATAGCGGACGCTCGCCTTAATAGGGGAGAATTATTAAAATTTACGCCAATGTTCAAGTTCAAAGAGAAACAGATGGATTATTAAGCCCCCACGAGGTTCAGTGAGTGAAATTTATTTCGTTGATATATACAGTCATTCAGCAATTCCAGTTACATCATTACTGAAACAAATTTCTTTTCAGCAAGGTTCCTTCACTTCACAGCCCTAGAACAAGGTTTTATTTCTTAACTTTGGATATTACCGTAAACTTATTAGAACCAGTATGTCCTGCATGTTTATTAAGAACGATCATACTTACAAAAGTTTTAAATGAACTCTCCGTTCGGAAAAAAAATATTGTTTAAAAAGTATATATATATACATATATATATATATATATATATATATATATATATATATATATATATATATATATATATATATATATATATATATATATATATATATATATATATATATATATATATATATATATATATATATATATATATATATATATATACATATATATATATATATATATATATATATATATATATATATATATATATATATATATATATATATATATATATATACACACACACACACACACATATATATATATATATATATATATATATATATATATATATATATATGTATATATATATATATATATATATATATATATATATATATATATATATATATACATATATATATATATATATATATATATATATATATATATATATATATATATATATATATTTATATATATATATATATATATATATATATATATATATATATATATATATATATATATATATATATATATATATATATGCCTATATGTATGTGTATATATATATATATATATATATATATATATATATATATATATATATATATATATATATATATATATATAAGGAGTGAAAAACCAGACTTTAAAAGAAGTTCTCGTACATGAAAGTAACTGAAAAGCTTAAACAAAAAGCATCAATACGGTGGAAAATTTGAAAAAAAGAGCTCACAATAGACAGCCCAAATTCTATATTAACTGGAACAGATTTAATATTTCGGAATTGATCGAGAACATAATATATGTTTTTTGACAGCCAGGATTTGGGAAAACATCCAAGACTCGGACAAAAAGATATTATTATGGACTGTGATCTATTCATTTTTATAAATGACCTGAAAAAAAGAAAAAGAGAATTTAACGAGTGTCCTATAAAATTAGAATGACTTTGATTATGCCTTTAGCCATTTCTGTTCTTATATACCTGCAGTAACGATAACAGAAGTTTTGTTTATTTTTCTTCTTTTTGGGACATTTTTATTAAGGTAAATTTTATTGTTGTTTGATTAGTCTGGTCTATTTTAAATTGTTCTGCAAAAAGAAATAAGTATTTCTTTGGAAGCCTTATATAGTGAGTATTCTTGTTGATAAATTTCTTAGATAAGGTTTTGCTTTTACTGGAAAAATTTGAATTTTTGCAATTAACTTTTTCCACTAAAATTAAATAGATCTAGTAGGATACTAGAATATCCCATTGGGTCCCCAAAATATATATAACTCTTAATTATTTTTTTTTTCACATAATCTACTCATTCTAGATCAAGCAATATTCAGTATATACTTGTTCTATCAAAGAATGATGTGAAATTGAAATTCGTATATATTTAAAAGAAAAAACCCTCTATCCCATTAAGAATATATATATATATATATATATATATATATATATATATATATATATATATATATATATATATATATATATATATATATATATATATATATATATATGCTACTGTGATATTCCCAGAGAATTTCACCTTTAGGTATCCAGATTTCTAACTCCTGGCACAAATATCCTTAAAGTTTTTCGTATGAATATTGCAATATCAGCAGACGCATTCTTGACACGCCTCCATAGCAATCTGCACCCCCCAAACAGCGTTTTTGCTTCGAGAAAAATGTGGCAAAATATAAGGGGGCCGTCCAAAGGCTATCCCCGTTCTCATAATACTATTGGGAATACAACAGCGCCATTCCCACGATGACGGACATTCCTTTTTTTGTAGTGATCTCGCTCGGTGGTATTCTTTGGTGATCTAACTTTTTGATCCTTTTACAGGATTATTATTACGCTTTCTCCATCTTGTTCCGCCTCTGGAAAGTTGAGTATCGGGTCTTTACTTTTAGTATATTTTAGCTCTTTTTTCACAATGAAATTAGAGTATTTTATTATGCTTAAGAGCTAGGCCAGTTACTGGAGGCGCCATGGCGCCGTCGTTCGTTAGGCATGTGTTATTTAGATAGCAGAACGACTTCCAGTTTTTAATAGCTTTATTCAATTATTCTATTTATTTAGCTATTTTGGCAATTATTCTTGTAAAGTTTTAATAATGTGCATAATTTTTTCCTCCCTTTTCTCTGTCGATCGTATAGTTAGAGTTTTGGTGATTTAGGTAACCGAGATCTCGTATAGCCTACGTAACCTTACCCAGACGTTTTAGTATCCGTTCAGAATTTCCGCGGTTACCCTAGTGTATTGTTTTCATTCAGTGGAGACTGATACCTCCTTCAATGTTATGAAACATTACACGTCTCTTCGGAGATTTAAGGGTAATCTCTTTTCCTCTGAGTGTAGCCTCAGGCTACAACCCTAATAGCCGTGCCTTGAATTTTATTTAGATATGCTATCTTAGGGTTAGTCCTACCTCTTCCCTTAACTGTTGGTTGTGGTATAACAGCAGGTTTTGGGATTTAATCAGAATCTCAGAGTATCTAGTCTTATATCGGCGACCTGCTGGCAGGGTGAATGGATTGTAGGATACCATCATTCCCCTGCCGGCTAGGTGGCCAGCAATGGAGGTTAGCCCTCATTAACCGCTCTTGAAGTTATGGTAGGATACCATCTTCTCCTTGCGACTAAAAGACTAGTCCTGTGCCACAGTACTCTGGGCTGAAGAGTAATTTTCTTTAGCCTAGGATACGTGGCACTGGAACTCTGTTTCTTCTTTGTTGAAAGGAGGCGTCAGTGCCGCCATCCCCTTAACTGTGTCGGCAATCTCTGGGATGGAGAACTGAGTCTCTCCTGTTCCCTGGGATTCTGCCGATACCGAAACAGAGTTTCTTTTAACAGGTGGTAGGACTGACAATTTTTGCCAGTTCCTTTCACACTCGTTACAGGACCCTGTTCCCTACCCCTCTGTCCACTTTTGATGGCTGAACCATTGTCTTTCTTTAGGCGGGCATCTTGCAACCTTACCTTTGTCGGTAGGTTGCCGGAGCCAACCAGTCTACCTCTCTAGCCATGACTTTGGCTGACAGCAGAGCATACTGCCGCCAACCACATCATCTGTCGGCAACTGCCGGCCCTGCTGGTAGCCAAGATAGCTGCCAGTAGCTGGCGGGTGCTAGCGACCATGATGGCCGTGAGTGGGAAGTCCCTTCTGTTTCCAAGGTTCTTCAGTCTTCCCTTGGACTGTTACTACAGGTCCTGTTGCCGGGGTACTGCCGTCCAGGCTGGCACAGATATTGCTGACTCAGTTGGCAGCATGCCAACTGTACTGATACTGCTAGACTTGCCGGCCGGCAGTGTATCGGCGGTACCTTGTCGGATATAGTACTGTAGCTGCATGGAAGCCTGAATGGTACATTCTACCCTTCTTTTAGAACCTTCTTTTTGGAGAAAGGTAGTAAAATTAGACTTTTACATCCTTAATTACTGTATACATTCACAGTAAAGAGTAGCTTTTTTTCCATGCTATCTCTCTCTCTCTTTCTCTCTCTCTCTCTCTCTCTCTCTCTCTCTCTCTCTCTCTCTCTCTCTCTCTAGCTAGCATGCCGGGTATGCCAGCAAGACCTAGCTATGCCGGCTACATGCCGGCTGAACTATTGTATATATTTTACATGTAGCCAGTATATCTGCAGGATAGAATATACTGCAGATAGAAAACTACTATATAGTTTATACTAGTAGTTATTTCCAATATATTTTGGATATCCAACACAGGCATTTGATGAGCCAAACCCTATATTGAATGAATATGATTTCTTCAATATCTTGATTAGAAATCAGTATTAGGATTACCCTACAATATTAAACACTTCAAGGAAGAGTAATACACTCCTAACCCTTAAAGGGTAGAGCCTTTTTCCTTGAGTCTCCCTGATCAGGAAACTCGATATTTTAATAGAATAGGGAGACTAAAGCTGAGTGGGACATACAAATATATGTCTTTATTTTCGTAGTCCAGCTGGCTTCATGCTAGATGGAGCATACTGTCATATGCTACCATGAAGGCAGCATAATGACTAGACTACAATACATGATGTACAGTAGCCAGTAAATTGCAATATAGACTTACTGCAATTAGAAAACTACAGTACCATTGTACAATAGTGTTTTCTGACATACCTTGGGTACCCTTGTACGAGCATTCCGCTGGTACTGCTCATATTGAATGAATAGTTTTCTTCAATATTCTGATCGAGAATCAGTCATCCTGACCCCATAGTATTAACATTATTTTGGGACAGTGATTTGGTACTTCTCTACCCTTAGGGGTAACAGTCCTTCTACTTGGAGTTACTCAATAGAGAAATCTCCATGTAGTTAATACTGAGGGGAGGTAACAGCATTTGCCCACAGGGGTACACAAGTATGTATCTCCTACTATCCCTTTATAGCTTACTATCCTAAGGTACTCTATTGTAAAGGAGATTTGCATGTTGATTGTCAAGGAGATAATCTATTGTATACTCATTCGGTTTTCCTTTCTTTACAGGAGGAACACCAGATACCTTGTGCTGCAGTCCTCTGCAAGGCCAAGAGGAAGTATTTTTACGGTCATAATACTTGCAGGTGTCACGCCCCCTGCAATATCATTTCCGGATCCCTACATTATTGGAACCCACAGGTTTGCAATATATGTCGGACATTAATGTCCGAAGGTTTTGAAAACCCCAAGTCTACAAAGACTAGGGATAAAGCTCAATATAAATTACGCAACTGGGTGAGAGGCTTTCAAAAGATCTCTCCGGGACCTTTCCTACCTAATGATAGGATGCGTAAGCTACTATTTCCGGAAACAGTAGTACCTCAGGAGCCAACTACATCCACTGACGGCCAAAAAACCTTTGGGATTAAGGGCAAGAGGTGCCCCAGGGTAGAAGAGGAAAATGTTGCGCCCGAATTCCCTCCACCTATGCCGGCTCTAGAGCCATGGATGTCAACATCTTTGTCTTCTACCCCTCTATTGGATAATGTGGTGCAATTATGTATCCAGTTGAAGAATGAAATAGAGAGCTTTCCTAAACAAAACGAAAAGCTGGAAGTAAAACACAATATAGATCCTCGTAAAGTTTCTATTGTCGCTTCCCAGAGGTCAGTCAAACGACCCATGAATCAAGACCTACCAACATGTTTCATAACCAATCCTTGGAGGTTTGCGGAACAGATGCCGATTTCAAATGGCAATCTCTGCATCTCAGAGAAAATAGGTGCTGTTCCTTTGGACAAAATTCAATTTTGGCCAAGCTTTGATGCTTTCCCTAATTGTTGGGTTCGACTGAAGTACGAACCAAAGTCAAGAAAAGGAACAGAACCAAAGGAGGTCTTGATTCTCGACCATGATAAGTTACAGACTATCCTTTCAGGTAGTCTAAGAAAGGCAGGCTATTCAGAGTCGAAGGTATTCTCACTGAATAACGATCACCCTTCATTTCTTGCTCCTACTTCACACTCATTCCCCTTTATGGGAAAGGCATTTACTTCTGTTGCCAAAGCGGTAAAAGCGTGTAAGCCATGTCCCACACTCGATGAGTGCAATCCTTTGTCACAAGCTTTTCCTGGACAGGAAAAGGATTGGAAGAAAGTTCATTTGACATTTTCAGTAGGAAAATTAGACGTCAAAAGTCGACAATTCAAGGTACCTCTCCCTAAATTGTCTGAGCTGCTCTTGTGTAATGAACAGGAGTCTAAGGAGAGACTTGTAACATCCCTTTCTCTACAAAACTACATAGAATTGTGTTCGACCTATGAAAGTACACCAGACATGATCATGGTCATACCCAAAATGCATATGGCTATATTGGTGTAGGACCTTTACGCCTTTATGAAAGTTAGGAAAGCATGTAGAGAGTTTGTGTTCGCTGATGCAACAGTAAAACACGAAACAAGGAAGCTAATATCTTCCAACATCTGGGTTAAGGACCTCTTCCCACATGAAATCACTAAGGAAGTAATTAAGAATGCCACCATGGAGAACATAGATCTTCTCCAAAAATGGGGCATTCCTTCAAAGAGAAAATCTTCTGTGGATGTGGGTCCTCAACCAAAAAAGAAGATCGGAAATGCTGGAAATATCCGGGCTGCTCAACAACATCCCACTATTCCAGTGACCACGGTGCTACAGGCAGATGGTCAAAAGTCTAAACCTACTGACTACTTGAAGCATAAAGATGCTTCAGCTAGGTGGAACTTTCCCTCAGGATCGCAGGACCTTCGATCCTTCGGTCCAAAGCCTATTCAAGATGAGCCATTAATTGGAAACAGAAATGTCCTTACAATCATTACCTTACCTTCTCCTACAGTTCAAAACCCTCCTGGAGGAGTATACCTGAAAGCTATAGAGCATACAGGTGGCAAGAAAACTGTAGCTCATCGAGTTCCAGGGAAGGCTGCTTTGTGTTCACGAGAAGGACTCAAGATATCAATGAGTCATTCTAAGCTTGTTGGCACTCAACAAGTTCATAAAAAGCAGCAAGTTCTGAATGTTAATCCTTCTGAACATTTGGACCTTGTTCCAATTAAGTGTGTTCGTAGTCTTGTCAGACCTGAAAGGTGTCCTTCGGAACCTTCCAGTCAACCAACCCCCTTCCTCCTGCCTAGAATTCATGTTACAGAGAGTAACATTCATCCAAAGAAACATACGTGTCAAACTCATAGTCCTAAATATCTTCACAGGATTGACGAACTTAGTCACGTAAAAGTCAAGCCTAGAAATAGTTCAGGTATTAATATACCTGATCGAGAGGCTGGAGTGGGCAGCAGCTAAGGTGTCCAGCCAATGTGCATTCAAAGAGATGACCTGGTTCCTGGGACATCATTGATGCAAGATAAGCTTCTAGAAGTTTCGACTTTCTCCAGCTCAGAGGTTTCAATTGTTACAAAACCATTGAAGCCCTCAGTCACATCAACTCTCCTCTCCTTTGGAAATATAAAAGGAGCTCACGAGTTTGTCAAGAGACTCAGGTATTCAGTCAGATTTCCAAAATGCCAACAGGGAAAAGCGCTAAACTTTCCCCAGTTCGCTATAGTGACAGATATGGTGCTAAGGGCATACCGGAAAGATGAGTTAAGAGCTTGGAGAAAACTCGCATCAAACGCTTCAAGAGATTAAAAAAGACTGAGATCGGTCCCTCTTTAATCGTTTCACTAACAGAAATTAGAGCACGAAAGTCCCAAGACTCTGCTGGTCCTTTCATGGGTGGGGAAGCCCCCTCCACACAGATCAGACTCCCTATGACTGATCTGCGACACCAAAGCGATAATAAGACGTCACATTCAAATGTCTCATTCAGTCTTGGTGAAGTTACCCATCCCTCTCTTAAAGGGATGGCACCTACCAGCAGTTCATTTACAACTGATCCACGATGTGATGGTGAATACTCTATTTCGATCCAAACCGATAGAGTTGGAATGGTCCATGGACGCAGACATATTCCCTCCTAGATGGGAACAAGTCCCGGAACTGCAATTCGACCTCTTCATCATGAGCGTCTTCAAGAAACTACCTCGCTATAGAGCCCCATACGAGGATCCTCTAGTAGGGCTGATAGACTAGATGAGGCTGGTTGTAGCTCTGACCCTAGGTATATTTTTGAAGGTTCAGAAATTAACTGCCTTCGTTTTATCACAGAGAACCCAAAACCCTTCATTTCATGATTTTCTTGCTCTAGCGGTTAGAAAAAGGTTTGGGATCTCAAAAGGCAATGTAGAATTCTAAGAAGAATACAAGGCCAAGTCAACTAGAAGACAATATGAGTCTTCCTGGAAAAAGTGGGTTGCATTTGTCAAAGCCAAAGGACCGAAAGAAATTTCAAATAACTTCTGTCTGTCCTTCTTTGTCCACCTACATTTCCAGGGTCTTGCGGCCAATACGATAGATACGTGCATGTCAGGCTTGACTAGGCTTCTCCTATATGCCTTTCAAGTGGATCTGGCGAATGAAATCTTTAATAAGATTCCAAAGGTATGTGCTAGGCTTAAGCCCGCAGTACCACCAAAGCCCATCTCTTGGTCTTTGGAAAAGGTCTTACATTATGCGTCATCTGTGAACAATGAAGATTGTTTTCTTAACGATATAACCCAAAAGGTTAATTTTTTTTTTGCTATCGCCTCTGGGGCTAGAGTTAGTGAAATAGTGGCCCTATCCAGAGATGAGGGTCATATTCAGTTCACAGAAGTGGGAGAACTGAATCTATTTCCGATCCACCCTTTCTCGCTAAAAACGAGATATCCACTAAGAGGTGGGGTCCCTGAAGAATCTGCCCTCTGAAGGAAGATGTCTCTCTAAGTCCTATAGAGTGTCTAAAGGTCTATCTTCGTAGAACTTCAGACTTCAGGGGAGGACAGCTCCTTATAGGAGAAACTTCTGGATCAAAATTGTCCCTAAAACATCTAAGGGCGAAGCTCACCTACTTTATTCGTAGAGCGGATCCGGACAGTACTCCCACAGGTCCTGATCCGAGAAAGATTGCTTCATCACTGAACTTCTTTCAGTATATGGACTTTGAGCGCCTTCGTTCATACACTGGATGGAAATCATCCAGAGTGTTTCACAAACACTATGCAAAACAAGTGCATGAAATGAAACACTTCGTAGTGGCGGCAGGTAGTGTATTGAAACCTACCCCCTAATTACTGTGGTGAACAGTTTATGGTTTCGGACCTCACATGTCCTCGCACATGTTACGGATCTGAATCATCCAGAGTGTTCTGCATAGACTATGCTAGACAAATCCATGTTCTGAAGCAATATGTGGTGACATCAGGTAGAATATTTAACCTGCCGTCTAATTCTACGATGAACAGCTAATTGACTGGGACTGTCAATTAAAAGGAGAAGAGGTCATCTTTCTTAGGTGTGACTTCTTTTAATTAAGTCTTACCATGATAACACTAGCTCTGTTCAAAATCCCAGGTGTGGAATTATACTGATAGCACTAGTGCCGGTGTATGAAGTACACAGTGCAGATAGAAGTAACCAATACATGAATTATGAAGAAAAATTATTTTATGATTTTTCTTCAGTCTGAGAGTGGCAGTCGTCATTTCTTCTTTCAAGAAGGAAATATAGTCTCTGTACTCGTTACAGGTATAACCTCATTGTCATACTACATTCGTTTACTGAACATCTCTTTTAGTCCTTTATCAGTAATAAATGTCTATTGGAATGTAGTGTGACCATTTTCGCCAGACAATTGTATGTATACATGCCAGAGTTCTTCAACTTACCAAGTAAGTATCCCTCATATATTTGTATGCATCAAATAATAGATATAAGAGACACTGATGTTATTTTATCAAAATATACAACTATGAGACTATTTGTATATTCAGTGTGTACTTATGTTTGGTCATACTATGTATGTTAACCTCAAGATCCCTTTTCTATTGTCTCGAATGACTCTTCCCTGTAGGAGGCAGGAAGCACTTACATTGGTTATGATTAATATGATTAGTAATGATGACAAATAACGGTACCGTCCCTTGTCTCATGTCGTCTCCATAACCATAGAAAAGGTTGCTATAACGTTAAGGCACTAATAAAAATCCACAGATACACTAATACTCTGGTATGCTTCTATCAGGATGACTTGGCTTGAGCTCAAAAAAATGGATTTTGAGTGAAGCGAGAAATCTATTATTGGGTGAGATGGCCATGTCATCCTGATGGACCCACCCATCTCTTCTAAAAGAAAAGATCTTCACAGTATCCCTCCCGTGGTACTGCATCTGTAACACCACGCTCAATGCTACAAGGAATGTCCGCCATCGTGGGAATGGCTCTGTTGTATTCCCAATAGTATTACGAGAGCGGGGATAGCCTTTGGACGGCTCCCTTTTATTTTGCCAAATCCTCCTCGAAGCGAAAATGCTGTTTGGTGAGCAGAATGCTATGGAGGCGTGTCAAGAATGCGTCCGCAGATATTGTGATATCCTTAGGAAAAATTCTAAGGATATTCGCGCCAGGAGTTAGAATTCTGGATACCTAAAGATAAAATTCTCTGGGAATATCACTCTAGTACATATATCCCTTAGGAGGCTACTTTAAGGAACTTCCATCTGGAGGACATGGCCCTCTCACCCAAAAATAGATTTTTTGCTTTGCTCAAAATCCGTTATTATTATTATTATTACTATCCAAGCTACAACCCTAGTTGGAAAAGCAAGATGCTATAAGCCCAGGGGCTCCAACAGGGAAAAATAGCCCAGTGAGGAAAGGAAAAAAGGAAATAAATAAATGAAGAGAACAAATTAACAATAAATCATTCTAAAATAAGTAACAACGTCAAAACAGACATGTCATGTATAAACTATTAACAACATCAAAAACAAATATATCATAAATAAACTATAAAAAGAATCATGTCCGCCTGGTCAACAAAAAAAGCATTTGCTCCAACTTTGAAATTTTGAAGTTCTACTGATTCAACCACCCGATTAGGAAGATCATTCCACAACTTGGTAACAGCTGGAATAAAACTTCTAGAGTACTGCGTAGTATTGAGCCTTATGATGGAGAAGGCCTGGCTATTAGAATTAACTGCCTGCCTAGTATTACGAACAGGATAGAATTGTCCAGGGAGATCTGAATGTAAAGGATGGTCAGAGTTATGAAAAATCTTATGCAACACGCATAATGAACTAATTGAACGACGATGCCAGAGATTAATATCTAGATCAGGAATAAGAAATTTAATAGACCGTAAGTTTCTGTCCAACAAATTAAGATGAGAATCAGCAGCTGAAGACCAGACAGGAAAACAATACTCAAAACAAGGTAGAATGAAAGAATTAAAACACTTCTTCAGAATAGATTGATCACCGAAAATCTTGAAAGACTTTCTCAATAAGCCTATTTTTTGTGAAATTGAAGAAGACACAGACCTTATATGTTTCTCAAAAGTAAATTTACTGTCAAGAATCACACCTAAAATTTTGAAAGAGTCATACATATTTAAAGAAACATTATCAATACTGAGATCCGGATGTTGAGGAACCACCGTCCTTGACCTACTTACAATCATACCTTGAGTTTTGTTAGGATTCAACTTCATACCCCATAATTTGCACCATGCACTAATTCTAGCTAAATCTCTATTAAGGGATTCACCAATCCTAGATCTACATTCAGGGGATGGCATTGATGCAAAGAGAGTAGCATCATCTGCATATGCAACAAGCTTGTTTTCTAGGCCAAACCACATGTCATGTGTATATAGTATGAAAAGTAATGGGCCAAGAACACTACCCTGTGGAACACCGGATATCACATTCCTATAATCACTATGGTGCCCATCAACAACAACTCTTTGAGATCTATTACTTAAAAAATCAATAATAATGCTAAGAAACGACCCACCCACTCCCAACTGTCTCAGTTTGAAAACAAGGGCCTCATGATTAACACGGTCAAAGGCAGCACTAAAATCAAGGCCAATCATACGAACTTCCCGACCACAATCAAGGGATTTCTGTACAGCATTGGAGATTGTAAGAAGGGCATCACATGCTCCAAGGCCTTTACGAAAACCAAATTGTAAACTAGGGAGTAGATGATTACCTTCAGCAAACCTATTAAGACGTTTTGCCAGAAGACGTTCAAAAACTTTAGATAATATGGGAGTTATGGAAATTGGGCGGTAATCAGTGGGACTTGAGCTACCACAAACACATTTACATAGAGGAGTAACATTACCAATGCTCCAACTAGTGCTAAAAGCTCCTCTTCTTGCTAACTTGCGCAAAATAACAGATAACTTTGGAGCTAAGAAATCTGCTGTCTTTATAAAAAACAAAGGAAAAATACCATTTGGGTCTACACCTCCATAAGCATCAAGGTCCATCAACAGAGCTTTAATCTCACGAGATCGAAAAGCTAAACTAGTTAGTTTAGCCTCAGGAAAACAGGAATGAGGAAGTTCAAGTTTTTCATTACTCTGTTTACTGTCAAAAACATCAGCCAAAAGGGTTGCCTTTTCCTTTGGACAGTGAGTGACTGAGCCATCTGGTTTAAGTAAAGGAGGAACTGTTGCATCTACACCAAAGAGTGCAGATTTAAGGGTAGACCACCATTTATGTTCCTGAGTTGTACCAGAAAGTGTTTCTTTTATGGTTAAATTGTACTCCTTTTCAGTTGAGGCATAAACTCTCTGAGCAAAAGCTCGAAGCTGAGTATAGTTGTTCCAGGTCAAATCTGATCTGTTACCCTTCCAAAGTTGATAGGCCTCCTGCTTCTCCAAAAAAGCACGTCTACAATCATCATTGAACCACGGTTTGTCCTTCACTCGGTACCTTAGCACACGAGAAGGGATACGCCTATCAATTATGTTGACTAGATTCTCATTCAAAGGGACAACAGGATCTACACTATTATATAATTGTGACCAATTCAAGCACAAAAGATCATGTAAAATCCCATTCCAGTCTGCTTGGGATTTCATATAAATTTTACAAGAATATGATATATCAGGGACAGGCTGCTCAGTCTTCACTAATAATGAAATCAAGGCATGATCAGATGTCCCGACTGGAGAACCAACCTTACCAGTTATAACGCCAGGGGAGTCAGTGTATACAAGGTCCAAGCAATTACCAGACCTGTGAGTAGCTTCATTTATGATTTGCTCACAGCCTGATTCAGAGGCAAAGTCTAAAGCTCTTAAGCCATGGCGATCGGTAGGAGAGATAGAACTTAACCACTCCCTATGGTGAGCATTAAAATCACCAACAAAGACAAAAGAAGCCTTTCTATCATCTTCTTGTATCTTAGCCATAATGGTAAGAAGACAATCAAAGATAGAATCATCCATGTCTGGATTCCGGTAGATCGAACATAAATAAAAGTTGTTATGCCTGCCACAAACTTTTATTACCTGAATCTCATGACATCCACATTGATAGCAGGACTTATGAGAAGCAGGGTACTCGGTCCTAATATACACCGCCATTCCCCTGGCCCTAGGGATGGCATCACGTTTCAACATTATTGGCTTCTTGAAACCAGTTATAAGGAGCTCAGATGAGTGCCTCATATTAGAAATCAAAGTTTCTGAGCACAAAAGAATATCATACTGTCTGGACGCAACTGTAAGGTCTTGGATATTTGCATGAAGACCACGAATATTGCAATACAGAAGACGACATTGACGAAATCTAGGACGTACTGGTCCCGGATTTCGCTCAATGTCTCCAGACAGCATAAGAATTAATAGAAATAAAAAAGAGACGTCATACTTAAAAACTAGATTAACAAGAATTATAACAAAAACAATATGTACAGAATTATAAACAAAGTGATTGATGATACCCATAGACTATAGTAAAAAGTCGGAAAAACTGGTCAACCTGGAGGAGCCGATACACCATGCAAGGCAAAATACCCTCCAGGATAGCCACTTCAACTGAAGGGAGGACAGTAAGGATGGTTTTGAGAAGAAAAAGAATCAGAAAAAGGAAAAGACAACCTCTTGATAAACCACCAGGCATCCATGGCCCTTCTATTAAGCCTGCCCAACACACCATTTCAAAAAAACAAGAGGAAGAAAAAAAATAAGATAGAATAGTGTGCCTGAGTGTACCCTCAAACAAGAGAACTCCAACCAAAGACAGTGGAAGACCATGGTACAGAGGCTATGGCACTACCCAAGACTAGAGAACAGTGGTTTAATATATATATATATATATATATATATATATATATATATATATATAAATATATATATATATATATATATATACATATATATATATATATATATATATTATATATATATATATATATATATATATATATATATATATATATATATATATATATATCACTTAGGAAGCTACTTTAAGGGACTTCCATCTGGAGGACATGGCCCTCTCACCCAGAAATAGATTTTTCGCTTCGCTCAAAATTCGTTATATATATATATATATATATATATATATATATATATATATATATATATATATATATATATATATATATATATATATATAATATATGTATATAATATATATATATATATATATATATATATATATATATATATATATATATATATGTATATATATATATATATATATATATATATATATATATATATATATATATATATATATATAATATATATACATATATACATATATATATATATATATATATATATATATATATATATATATATATATATATATATATATATATATATATATATATATATATATACAGAGAGAGAGAGAGAGAGAGAGAGAGAGAATATGTTTTCTTTGTGAGTAAATTAACTAGTAATTTAAAAAATAATCATAGCAATTAAATTATATACGTAAGTGCATCAATATATAGGTGCTTCTGGAACTTACATGATATTTTGGAAGAGGTAAACTGGACATGGCAATTATCAATAGTCCCTATTAGTTGATTGAGCTAACATCTGATCTTTCCACACTATCCCTACATTCATGGGTCTGTTCCCTTCCATCATAGGCAACCTCTTTCACCGAAACTCCTCTCTCCTAATCATCCCTCACCTTACCTTGCCATATACTGATCTGACCTTACGTTGGTCTTCTCCCTTAACCCAAACCCTCTCCACTCTTTCATCACCAACCAATCTCAACACGTGGCCACACAATGTCAGCCGTGACACTCTTATCCTCTCAGTAATCTTTACTACAACTGCATTTCTTCTTATTCCATCATTTCCCGATCTTTCAAGCTTTGAAATTCTCATAATCCATCTTGACATTCTCATATTTCTTCTTTCAAGCTTTGATTCCTCTTTTTGTCTTAAAGCACAAGTTTTTTTTTTCCATACATTAACATTGGTCTTTTTACTGTGCTATAGATAAAACTAATCCCTAATGATAGTTGTCGTATGAAAGAAAGAAAGAAAATTACTTTTAGAAAGTCGTTAGAGGGGCATTACATTACTAATGGAGTTCATGAAAGGTTATCTTTTTTTCATTGGCACTTGCTTCCATCATCTTCTCTAAGTGTTTCATCGATCGCCTCCTCGGACTTTGACCTTCGCGAGGAAAGGGACTAATGACGCTATCAGAGGTCCAAGATATTTGGTCATTTAAGCCAAACTTCCAGTAATTGAAATCGTGCTTCAGGCCTGCGTTGTCTTACACTATCTTTAAATGTGAACTTACAGAAGAGAGAAAGAAGAGGTAGCTTGTAGAAGAGCCAAAAGGGATTGTGTGAAATGTCTACAACTTATGTATGTTTGTCGGTGTATGTGTGTATTCTTGTGTGTGTGTATGTGTGTGTGTGTTTGTTTGTGTGTGTGGTTTGTGTTTATTGGTAGAATAGAGGAAATATGTTCCAAGGAAAATCTCTTAATACTATTAGATGCAAAAGAGTGAAGGACAATCGGCCGGTTGAGGACTAATTAAGACGGTAATATTTGGATCTAAGAAAATAAAAAAAAGTTTTGTAAGGACCAGGAGCAAATGGAAATTATCTCTCTTAATGAAGGGTTGTTAATTCTCTCTCTCTCTCTCTCTCTCTCTCTCTCTCTCTCTCTCTCTCTCTCTCTCTCTCTCTCTCTCTCTGCGTATATGTTTGCTGCTAGAGATAATACTATTTTTGTTACATCTAAAGTAAAGTTTTTGCCATTCAGTCACTATTATACAGTTTTTTGTTTCACTTTTGAGAATTAATCGCATTTCATTTTTCAGATATATGTATCAAATCTATACGTAACATGAGTTTTTTTTTCCATCCATTGAATAGGTATAAAAATTCCGTATTTTTCCCCCTTTTATCCTTTTTATGCAGAGCAGATTGGTTTTCTATTGAAGATTTAATCGGGATCTGTAATTTATATAAATATTTATCAGTCATTGTCATTTTAATTTTCCTACACATATCCTTTGTTGAAATAAAATAAATATGAAAATTTTATAATCAATGAATGTTACTCAAATCCATACAATGCGTATCGTAATGACGTTTACCATTGTTTGATAGTAATCAAACGTGAAATAAGAGCAGAACAATTTAATGAGAAAGCAATATTCTTCATATAGGTTGTAACGGAAGTTAGAAAAAATAATAAATAAATAAACCCTTGAGCAGGCAATTGATATGTGGTTATGAATGGATTTCTTATAAATATAAAATATTTACCATAATCAAAAGCATAATCCAGTTTAACCAGGAATAATGGTGGCTCCTGAACTATACAGTCATTCTGTTATTGAACAATGCCTTTGAACATACACATACATATACGAGTCTAGGCCAGTCTTCAATGGTTGGTGAGAACTTATATTATAGATTTTCTGAATCCCTAAACGCTACCATTCCCAATTTGTTCATAAATGGAATGATTGAGCCGTAATCTCTGGACCGGCAGATTTCGTGTTTTCGACACCATTAAAAAGATGCAAACCAGGGTTGATCATTCTAAAGTTCAACAAAAGGATTTTCAACATTAAAGTCAAAATATTATTTGGAGACTATCGGAGAATTAGTTTATAAGAGTCTCTAAACTTCTGCACATGCCCAAGGGCCCTTGACATAGGTAAAAAAGAGATTAATCCTTGAAATATTTCAAATAGGCTAACAATTTTTCTTCACATAACTAGACGGCTATTGTTATATTAACGGCAAACAACATTGATATCAAGAACCACCTGCATAGAAACGATTGAAATGGAAGCATCGAAACATTTTAATGAATATAAGAAATAAATCAGGAGGTATATGATCTCAAAATAATATTACTCAATATAGATAGATACTAGTTTTTAAAAACACAATATTATAGCTAATACTCAAATTCTCAGCCTCACTGACTTCATGTGCATTTTTATATATATACATATTGATAAGCATTTAAATTCTAATCAAAATTATCTAGTATGGCACTGATTAATTTTTTTCTTATTATCAAAGTTTGCAAGAAATAAACAATTTTATTCAAAGAAAGATATGGAGGGCTTTTTAGCAGCAAGCAATTCTATTTTAGATATTAGGTGATCTGAAGACGTAATTTATTGGGTTTGTAATTTTATAAATGACTTTCTGATTTTACTACCAACTCTTTTTCACCATTTATTATTTAGAAGCATTCTATCACTGTGAAATATTCTCGAAAATAGCAACGAAATAAGATCTTTATTCTACTATATTTGTCACTCATTACTGTTACTACTATCATAAGGAATCTATGGATTAATCGTATATTTCAATGGTCAGAAATACCAGAATTCCATAGCCAGCACTATGCTTTGCAAAATTGTCTTGATGTAATTCTGAACAGCCTATCTAAAATGTCAGTTATGTGAAAGAATGTAGGCTAATTTAAGTGACATGTAAATTAGCCTAAGAATTCAATCACCCTATTACAATTATCAAAATAACAGAGTTAGATAGAAGGATCCTGTCGCAAGAAAATGCTTTACTTCCTCTTTCCATAACAACAGCCTCTACAATTCGTCTGATATTCCTCAATTCCCTTTAGACATATTAATAGGAATAGATAAATCAATTATTCCTTTCACAAAATAGTTGGTAGACAGATGAATGGAAGGATTTGAATTAGACAGATACGGTGCCAAATCATTAGATGGTCTGAAACCTTGTGCCTACTAATACGTTAGAGAATGTGTCGTTGTTTCATTATCTAGTTTCACATGAATTTATTATAGAATTGGTTAATTAATGATTTTTACTGTTGATTGATAGTATGTTTCTTAGCAGTTCCGCCTGAAAATGTAATGCTTCTGTGATTTATATTATGTCAATGCTAATATAATTTAGAGATATACAGATACATGTTGAGTCTCCATTAATACATTTGACTCAATTATGGTTTATCTATTATATATCATTATGTCGATTAAGTAAATTAAATCCTGTGATAAGACAGTCATTGATTAATTCCTTATCATATCTCTATCTATGCGACAGCAGAAATTGAATACTGTCCAGGAAACAGAAACAAACAAGACTAGTTCCCAATGAAGATGGATAATGCTTTTCAACATGTAAAAAAATTGTATGTGTGTGTGTTTGTGTGTGTGTGTGGGTGTATGC
>NC_090738.1:138512965-138525465 GCF_036898095.1 Palaemon carinicauda | reverse complement strand
CTATATATATATGTGTGTATACATATACATATATATATATATATATATATATAAATATATTTATATATATACTATATATATATGTGTATACATATACATATATATATATATATATATATATAGTTGTGAGTTAGTGATCATCTACAAATAAAGATAGGCCAATATATCAATTAACTTTATAAAAGACTCTTATTCCAGCAAGAATATAATAGTATCAGGTTTCGTATTTTATTTACCAAATTAAAAACAATATTCCTATTGAATACTGAAGCCCTCAAGTATCCAAATGTTTATTGGACAATAGGAAAGAAGTTTGTTATATACATAGTAATTAATTTTTCGATTTAATAGTTTCTTTTTGGATACAGTAAGTACTTTAAATGGAGTAAGCTCACATTTTATCTTTGAAATTCGTTATGTGATAGCTACATTTATGGTTGGATTGTTAATATGGCTATAAAATATTTTTTAAACTAAATTATATTGATACATCCTATATGCCTATTCCTACAAAAGATCTACCACTAATTAGTGTTGTGGTAGCCGATGTGGTAACGGCAATGACTGGTGAATGCCATACTAGGGTTTGAGTCTCGCTCATGCTGGTTAGTTTTTTTGGTCACTGTAACCTCACTATCCTTATGAGCTAAGGATAGGTGGTTTGGGGGAGCCTATAGGCTTATATGCTTAGTCATCAGTAGCCATTGCTATCTCTCCTTGGTCCAAGCTTGGGTGGAGAAGGGGCTTGTGTGCTGATCATATGGTCAGTTCCTTGGACATTGTCCTGCTCGATAGGGTAATGCCCCTGCCATTCATGAGTGGCCTTTAAACCTGTAAACTTTTTAGAAAGAGATGCAGCATTATAGAATAAGGATTTAGATGTATTCATGCTCCAAGGAATATGGTTGATAAATTGGAAGGTTTAGGTGAAGGGTACATATATATAACGAGTTTTTCTATGAAGGATGAGGATAAATATATCAAATGAGACCCTGAACCTTTTACGGAAATTACGCTCTATTCAAAATCAGAGTGAAAAGGTGAACCATATAGGACTGAATATTCTCGAATATCCCAAATGGAAATTTTTGATACGGAAAAAGTACCCATTCATAAACAAAAAGAAAGAAAAAAAAACGTACAAACTAACCAATACACAATATTTTAGATTAAGGTTTATTGCTCAGCTTCGTTCAGTTCTACGAAAGAGAATTAGGAGAAGTGAATTTCCACCACAGGATTTTTGTGAGCCATTTGAATGGTTTGAAATGAGCAGGCATTAGAAATGGTGTTATGTAACTAGAACGCCAATTTTAGATGCGAAAAAGAGAGTTTTCTAACGCCCACACTACTTTCACAATTCTATAATTGGAATATTGTGGGGCAACTAAAATGGCGAGGTTAATTGGGAAAGTTGGTTGTAAAAATTCTTTCACTAGACAAAGTATTTTCTTTTCAACTGTTGAATGTGGTCGTATTCAAGAAACACTTTGGTAATGGACTACTGAATAAAATAATTATTTTGAACTACCTTTTTAATGTTTATTGATCATATTCTTTAAGGGAGGTAGAAAGGCATTTTTCATTCATTTATTTATTTACTTAACATTTAGCAATACCATCAAATACGGATGATGGTAATGTAGGCTTACTCTTAAATCCATCAAAGTATATATATATATATATATATATATGTATATATATATATATATATATATATATATATCATCATCATCATCAGAGAAAGTGGCGGCAGCCAGTAATTTACATTTTTCAAAGTGGACAGGGAAATACGCAGTTCTAAAATTCCATTTATTATATATCCCGACGTTTCCTGATCGTCATTATCACATCTTCCAGGGCTACAAATAAGAAGTAGATTTATAATATTAAGAAACAGTAATAAGATATATATAAATATGAAAAGTAAAAATTAGTAAAAAAAAAAAAAAAAAAAAAAAAAAATCAAGTAAAATTATGAATAAAACAGAAGTGGAACCAACCTCGCTGAAGCGCAAATAAAAATTGAATGGCATCAACAATTACAGAAAAAAAACAAAGAAAGTTATGAGAAGTACAATTGAGTGAAGGAAGCTTGGGTGTTTAACGACGGAACCAGTGTTTTAATCAAAATTAATTCCAGAATAAGCAAGTCATGGTAACTAGATACCTGTCCTATAATGCTAAAATCTTTATTGTCAATATTCATTTGGCACATTTTAGTATGATTGCGAGTATTTGAATGTTCTGGGTTGGATATTCTGCAACCTGTTCGAAAACTAACACCTCTATGAGAGTCCATTCTGACCTTCAACAACCTCTTGGTAGATCCTACGTAGGTCCCAGAGTTACACTTTGGCCAAATATATCGATACACTACACCAGAGGACATCAAAGGACTCAATCGATCCTTAAAGTGAAAAACCGAGCCAACTCTGACAGGATTCTTGGGAATTAAATTTACTACAACAGCTGGAAAATGTTGTTGTAAGATTTTTGTAAACTTCTGTCTGAATGATATATATATATATATATATGTGAGTGATTAAATATACATATATATATATATATATATATGTGTGTGTGTGTGTGTGTGTGATTAAATATACATATATCTATATATATAATTATATATATATATATATATATACATATATATATATATATATATATGTATGTATGTATATATATTTATATATATGCATATATATACATACATATATATATATATATATATATACATATATATATATATATATATATATATGTATATATATATATATATATATATTATGAAAATATATAGTATGCTTATTCTTAAGAGACCGGGGAGGAAGATTGGTGAAAAGCTGAGAGATGGACAAGCAGGATTTAGAAAATGTAGAAGTTGCATTGACCAAATTTCATATAGAGACATTTTGTAAAGCAATGCGTAGAATATAGATATTCCTTTTTGATGGTATATGTGGACTATGGAAAAGCTTTTGATAGTATACACCGGCCAATTTTGTGTAGAATCCTTCGTTATTATAGAATTCCTTTTAAATATGTAAATTTGATAAAGTCTGTTCATGAGCATATCAAGTGCCAAGTAAATTGTTTTATTATTTCAGTCTAATTCATCCTATTTTTCTTCATCCTATTAACCACCCACAACAGTTGATTAACAATGAGGATACTTAATAAACTATAGAAATTCGAATGGCGTCCATCATTGCGGGGTTGAGGATTAAAACGGGCTCTTCTAATCGACTGCTCTGACCTTTGCAGTTATTTATGTTAGAATTTGAATATTTTTCAACAGATATATAATCCCGTGAAAATTAGAATTTACTTACTTTCCTTATTTCTTTCCACCTCTAGGCTATCTTCTGTTCGAGTACAGGTACTTATAGCATCTTGCTTATTCAACTGGGATTGTAGCTTAATAAGTGATGAGGATAATAATAATAATAAAAATAATAATAATAAGAATAATAATAATAATCATTATTTTTATCATTACTATTATTGTTATTATTATTATTATTATTATTATTATTATTATTATTATTATTATTATTATTATTATTTTTATAATTTAATAATAATAATAAAAATAATAATAATAATAATAATAATAATAATAATAATAATAATAATAATAATAATCATTATTATTATTATTATTATTATTATTATTATTATTATTATTATTATTATTATAATAATAATAATAATAATAATAATAATAATAATAATAATAATAATAATAATAATAATAATAATAATAATAATAATAATAATTGTAATCTGTTAAAAAGCTGTACTGCTTCTCTTTTGAGATTTCCAAACAAACAACAATTCATATATTTCCTCTAAGTCCATGTTTCCATAAATTTGACTTCATGTTTACATCCAGGTAAATTCCAAGACTAATTTTGCAAGTTTACAATGCAGTGCAGAATAACAGAAAAGCAAAATCGCCAAATTCGTGGGGTAAATGCTTGCGGGTTGAGTTCGCCTTTAAAATTCAACTCTCAGGAGCTTTTAAACTACTAGTTCCTTTCTTTTTATAATCTTTATCCATGAACCAAATTTTCTTTGAAAATTCGTAACCCTGGAAATCTCATTATTCTCAGCTAATAAAGGAACACAACGTAATTGGCTTGAGAAAAATTCTATTCACCGTATCGTACCCAGCAGACGTTTCCCTTCTAAGCCATTCACTTGGCATTTGGTAATCGCACTACAGCGGCAGTTAGGTACTGAACCAACCGTGTGTCACACAATTGTATATAATTATTTTGTATATATTATGCTTGTATTTGCGCTCTTCCATCACATTAAAAAGAACCTGAATGACCATGTCAACAGTTTTGCTCTGTAACATTGTCTGTCTCTCGAACAGATTATGTCCTGTTGCCTTGAGGTTTTTTATATAAAGGAGAATGTTTCTTAAACAACTCAGTTGATTGCATCCTGCCTTTGAGTTCACAACCCTCTCTCGGCCCGTCAAAGTACCAAGTTTGCTTTCTTTATTGGTTTTGATTGCCCAAATCACTTTAAAAGTTGATTGTCGTTAGGAACCATTTGCATCGCTGATATTTAGCTGATGGATACTTGGGTGAAGATCTGTAAATAGCTAATTTTTGCTTGATGGAAAACTTAAATTGGTTTTAAGGAAATGCTAAAGCATATGCGTGATCATTTGATCACATGCACACACATTACATATATATATATATATATATATATATGCGTATAAGTGTGTGTTTTTGTGTGTTCATATGAAAATAAAGAATAGCATTCCAAAATGTCAGATATTGAGTGTAATAAAAAAAAGAAAAGTTTCATTGTGTTTTTTTTTTTACGATGTTAATCCTTCAGGAATTAACACTATTAACTGCGATTTAAAATTGTAGTATTCCTCATGAGTAAAAATTCTAATTCTTAGTTTTTGCATACGCCTACTGCCGTGATGTTGATTCTCTCTCTCTCTCTCTCTCTCTCTCTCTCTCTCTCTCTCTCTGGTGTTATATGTCACGATCGAATGACCGTCTAAATTAATAAGAAGAAAATACTTGCTCATATCATGGATATACAAAAGTGAATCTTTCAACAAACTGTATTAAAAAAGTCTGAGGAATCACTAGAAAAGAATACAATGATCATTATAACTTGACTTTGTTTAAGAATTAGGTCGACTTCTTCCTTAGTTACACTTTTTAAGTCTTTTGCTTTAGAAAAAGAAAAGTTAGAGATAAGTCATTCATAGTTCATTTTTCTGGGGTGTGAACGGGGAAGAAGGGCTCCTATTCAAAAAACGAATACACGTGTCTGGGCATTGTAAAGTCAGTAGCTTCCTACATGTTACAGATTAAAAATATGATTGCTTGATCAACATAACATGAGATATACCTGAGAGGGAGAGATAACCAAAATATCTATGCTCTCACCCACCAAGCCAATTGTGCTAAAGGTGAGAAAATCATGAGATGAAGGTTCTGGGATTTTAGTGATGAAGCGGAGACAGTCAATTTCTGCACTTGCTGAGTCAGAACTGGGTCCGGCAACGGGATCAGCTTCATGCGTACTTTTGTTACCAGGGGGAACCAGACACTGTTGGGCCATTTGTGGGCCACTATTGCTGCTGTCCCACGGAAGGATCTAAGCTTGTCAAGGACTTTCAGCAGAAGGTTGGTTGGAGGGAACCGGTATATCTTGGACCATCTGTTCCAGTCTATAGACATCGCGTCCGTTGCTTCCGCTAGGGGATCCTCGTACGGAGCTATGTACCAGTGTAGCTTCTTGTTGTCGCTCGTTGTGAAGAGGCCTATCTGCAGTCCTGGGACTTTGCATAAGATGAAGGAGAATGATCTTGTGTCTAGGGACCATTCCGACTCTACTGGGTTAAACCTGGAAAGAGCGTCCGCCGTCACATTACGGAATCCTTGAAGGTGGACTGCTGACAAGGGCCATCTCTTCTTCTCCGCTAAACGGAGGATGGCCAGTATTACCTGATTTAGATGAGGCGATCTCGAGCCCTGTCGATTGAGGCATCTCATTACAACCTCGCTGTCTAGGACCAGGCGAATGTGGATTGAGCAACGAAGTTTCAGTTTTTTCAGCGAGAGAAAAACTGCCATGGCTTCCAGAAAGTTAATGTGGAAGGTTCGGAAGAGAGGAGACCAGGTTCCTTGGACTTTCCGATAATAAAAGTGGCCTCCCCACCCTTCTCTTCAGGTATCTGTGTGAACGGTGGCTGACGGTGGAGGTGGTTGCAAGGGTACCTTCTTCTTTAGGTTCTTGACCTCCGACCATGGCTTGAGTAGGGATCGCAGACGATTTGGTACGGGCTTCTATAGATCTCTTTGAGCGTTTGATGCGTATTTTCTTCAAACTCCCGATGCATCTTTTATTTGTGCTCTCAACACTGGTTCTGCCACTAAGGCAAACTGGAGAGACCCCAACACGCACTTCTGTTGCTTTTTTGATATCCGGTCGGATTGAAGGAGTCTCTTAACGGATCCCGCTATCTCTTTCCTCTTCTTTGATGGAATGGAAAGGCAGTGTGACTGTAAGTCCCAGTGGACACCCAGCCACTGGAACTTCTGAGCTGGAGAAAGACGAGACTTTTCCAAGTTGATCTTGAATCCCAGGTATTCCAGGAACTGGATCACTTCCTTGGAGGCTTGTGTGCACTCCTCCTTGGATGCTGCCCACACCAGATAGTCGTCCAGGTAGGCTAGTACCTGGATTCCCTTTAGGCGTAGTTGATGAATGACTGCATTCGCAAGCTTGGTGAATACCCTTGGGGCTATGTTTAAACCGAAGGGCATGGCTCTAAAGATGTATTGTCTTTTCTGTAACTTGAACCCTAGGTAAGGGGAAACCTGATAGTTGATTGGTACGTGCCAGTACGCATCCGTCATGTCTATGGAGACTGTGAATGCCTGTTTGGGCAGAAAGGTCCTTATGTGTTGAAGTGTCAGCATTCTGAACTTGTAGTTTACTATAAACTTGCTGAGTGGTGATAGGTCCAGAATGACTCTGAGCTTTTCCGAGTCCTTTTTCGGAACACAAACAAGCCTTCTTTGGAATTTGATGGACTTTGCCCCTTTTTTAACCCTCTTGTTTAAGAGTTCCTGAACATATTTTTCCAATATGGGGGTGGAGTGTTGGAAGAATTGAGGGAAGTTGGGTGGAGTTGTGTTCCAACTGCACCCCAGTCCATTCTTGACTAGGCTGTGGGTCCAGGAATCGAAGGTCCAACGATCCCGGAAGAGAAGAAGTCTCCCTCCTACCGGTAGCATCTCACTTGGAGTGCTGGTTGGAGGATTTACCTCCCTGGCCACGTCCACGTCCTCCTCTGTTGCCCCTGCCTCTGGAGGGGTGCTTAGAGGATCCTCGAAAGGAACCTCGAGACTTCGGCCTAAAAGTCGTCGACTGCCTTTCAAAAGCTGGGGTGAAGGCAGGCGACTGTGTCGCCACCGTCTGGGGAACCAGCTGGAAGGTGGTGGTTGGCTTTGCTACAGTCTGTTGCACCGTGGCCATGGGAAGCTTTTGTTGTCTAGGACGAGAGGGCACTCTTGGTCGTTTCGTCTTCCTTTTCAGCTCGGGACCCTCATCAGCGGAACACTTCCTTTTGGAGGACAAGCCCCACTTGGAAAGGAGATTCCTATTCTCCGAAGCAGCTTTGTCCACGAACTCTTTGACCACTTCGCTTTCGCTTGGGAAGAGGTCTTTTCCCCAGATGTTGGAAGCTATCAGCTTCCTTGGTTTGTGCTTCACTGCAGCTGAGGGGGACACGAACTCACTGCAAGCACTACGGGCTATGATAAAGTTGAACAGATCTTTGGTGACCGTCTCCAAATGAGCCTTGGCGAAGACCATGTAAATATCTGGGGTTTCCGATATGCTTGCCATCGTTTCTAGTCCCGTCTGCAGAGACATAGAGGCGGCAAGACGTTCTTTTGTCTCCTGCTCCCTGCGCAGGAGAAAGTCAAACAGCTTGGGGAGGTCTTCGCCGAACTGACGTCCGGCAATATCTGCTTCCAGCCTCCGACTGTAGAAGTGTTATGCACATCTTTCCAGTCCTTGTAATCCGATGGAAAAACGAAGGAGAAGGGTCTACACTCTTCGAATGTAGGACAGGGTTTCCCTGCCTCCACTGCCTTTAAGGCAGCCTTAAACCCTTTGTTCATAAAGGGAAAGGCACGAGAGGGATCAGCAACAAAGGAAGGGTGTTTTTTGTTGAGAACCGGTACCTTGGAATTAGTAAAGGGCCTCTCTTTCAAGGTGTTTGAGAACAAGGCCAGGACCATGGGGAGGTAAAAAACGATTACCTCATTTGGCTCTGTCTCCTCTTTGGACGAAGGCTCCGTCCTCATACGGACATAGCAATCCGGATAGGCCCCTTTTCTGGGCCAAAACTCTACATCGTCCACTGGGACAGTGCCCAGTTTCTCGGAGAGGAAGATCTTCCCCTTTGACATCGGCATATGCTCAGCATACCTCCAAGGATTGACATCAGAGAAAGCAGGAAGGTCCTGGATGTTTAGCTTCTACAGGGCTAAACGCATCACCACGAGCTGGTGCATCTCCGTCTGAAAAGAAGCCTCGTTCCCAGACGATTTCTTTTGCATGACCTGGAACATGAAAGAAGAGAGTGTAGCGTGCTCGTGATCGAATCCAATTGGGGGTTGAAGGCACCGGTTTGGCCACCGTCGCAGAAGAAACAGAAATCGTTTTGGCTTTCTCGGTCTTGCCTGCTCCAATTCTTCAACGAGGAGATTATGCACGGTCTCTTCTGAGATAACCGACATGTTGTCCTCAAGCTGGATGCCCTGCAAGGCATCCAAAACAACAGATTCTATCGGAGCCTGTATGAGGGGAATCTCGGGTTGTGCCTGGCTAATAATTGCATCCGAAGATGCCCTAGGGAACAGACAAGCCCTCATCTTCTCATTAGAAAGATATGGGCCAGAGGTGTTCTTCTGAAAACCCCTGACCCATTTGCACAGCGTCTCTCTTGCTGCATCCCTAGACTCTATAGACTTTTGATCATCAAAAGCCTCTTCAACAAGTTTGTCACAAACAGTATATATCTCTGGATCCCAGTATTTAGGAGATCCCTTCGTGACTGCGCAGGAGCGTGGGGCCTGCACATGTCATGGCTGTAGAAGATCCTACTGCGGACCCTACAGAAGTTGTTCCCGCACTCGGGATGCTCTTCCGTAAAGAAAGAAAAGCATATAAGTATTCGGTGAAATTCTCAGATTTCATCATACATATTTATTCAAAAATATTTAGCTTAGGATAGGGTAAGATAGATGAAGAAAAAGACACCTACTGTGTCTCCTGTCCAGCCCATTGCTTTGACCTCCCTCAATATTGAATACTAAATTCTTAATGAATTTGGGAAGAATATCCTTGCATATAAAGTTTCTTCTCAACAGTGTCTTCTTTATTCAATATTGGGGAATTGGTAATTGTAGTTAACCATTAGAAAGGCAGAGAGAATCGCTCTCTTAATTGTGATGGTCTCACAATGGGCTGCCTATGAGTACCGTGTAGGTTAAAAAAAATTTTGTATGGGATATGGCAAGGATTTCCGGCGGCATGCCGCCAGTACTGCTGTGCCGGCTGGCAACTGCTGGAGTGTTCTGGGCTATAGATGGCAAGCACTGCCTTCAGGGTGATGGGCCGCAGGTCGCCGGCAATTGCTCTGCCGTAGGCATGCCGCCAGGACTGCCATGTCTGCCAGCAGGTCGCTGGCAGTTGCTCTATCACCAGCAGCCAGAGGGACCTTCCATGAAGTAGGACCCGGCGGCAGCCGGCGATAAGCTGCCTAGACTTTGGGTTACCAGCTGCCAGTAGACAACACAGTTGCCGGCGGACGGTCAGAGCATGCATGTTGCCTTTGGTCGTCGATCAACAGCACCCAAGGCAAATGGCAGTAGAGCTAACTGCCGGCAGGCGTCCAACATGGCTGCCGGCAGTTGGCCCAGAATGGGGAAAGGCAAAGGAAAAGAACGATGGAGGAAGGAAAAGGCTCAGCCTTGCCGGCCTACATCCAGAATGAGGGTTTTAATGGAAGGGGGAATTAGATACGGGCTTCCATTCGACCATATCCCATCCATATTGGTAGCATGGATATGGAAGGGAGTCCAAGGGAGGGCTGAAAAACACTTAAAGAAAGATGAGGGCTCCTGCCAGCCGCCGGCTCAGCTGGCAGCAGGCAAGAGACCCCAGGCCAATTCTGCAGACTACCCATAGGGTCGAATGTAGAACAGCGTCCAGGGTATGTGAAGGCTAGGCCAACACAAAAAGGACAGCGGGGAGGGGCAAGGGTCCTATAGGTGAAGTAATACCCGGAGGTACTACCTACCTGAGCGATTCTGATCCCATAGAAGACAACCTCATGGTAGGGGAATTCAATTCCCCAGGTTGAGTTAGTCTAGGTGAGAAGGAGACACCCAGGACGCAATCTCAAAGGGATCTTTGGCAGAGTAAGAATTCAATTCTACAGCTGAAGATCTACCAGCACAGGACTGTCTGCTAGGCCAAGAAGGGGGAATTGTCATACAAACACCTCCCGGGTAAGGCCTAGGGAGGTCTAGCCTCCTGTAAGAGCAACCTAAGCCGACCTTGGAAATCATTTCACCAGACGGACGGATGCCGAACACACACATACTACTCTGATGTCCCGTTCTAGGCTCGAAACCGACTGAGTGGTTAAGAGAAAGAAAAGATTTGCCAGGACTCAGTTCAGGGAAAAACTAACTGAGGGTAGCCTAGGCTAGTCAGAGGGAGAGGAATTACTCTTAAATCCCTCCAGGAGATTGGTATTGGCTTGAAAGGTATAGGAGGTGTCAGTCTCCCCCTAAAAGTCAATACAAGAGTAATTGGGGACCTGTAGCCTAGGCTAGTAGCCTAGGAGCAGTGAGAATCGTTCACCGAAACTCTCTCGTATACTATCTTGGAAGAGGAAAATTGAATGCAGTAATATCTTAAATATATAAAATATTGCCAGAGCTTCAGTAAAACTTTACCAGGAAAATTATATCATGCATGAAGTGTGAAAGTATCTAGGCTAGGAAGCCTAGCACTCGTGAGGCTCAAAATATTAGCCAAATTCACGACAACAAGGGCATAATATAAAAATCCCCAGCCATATTGCTAAAAAACTAAAGTTAAGAAGCAATCGATGCAGGGAAAGTCATTCTTGGCTAACTAAATGTACAAAAGAGCGACCGCGTCCATGACGCAATCTGGCTGACAACAGCTCTTGTTACGTTAATTATGATCTCAGTCGAAGAGTAAAACTGGCAAGAGCTTACATTTACACAATTCAAAGATATTACTTAACTTCCAGAAGCAGATGAAGCTGGTGAAGACATCATAGCAGTGAAATAAATCCAAAATTTCGAGATATAACACGGAATAAACGCCGGTCAGCAAAGCTACAAGGAAAAGAATGGCTAGATGGCACCACGAGGCGTCGGGGTGGGGCCTATTTACAGTACAGTAGGAGCGTTGCCTTAATAACGGCTCTCCTATATTCTTGCCACTTTTTCCCCTCGAAGCGAAAACACTATTAGGGATGTAGATAGATATGAGACGTGTCAAGAATACGTCCTCTGATTTTATGCGATATCCCTTATTAAAAATCAACAAGGGATATTTGCTCCAGGAGTTAGAATTCTGGATACCTTTGGTAAATTCTCTGGGATATATCACTGTAGTCAAATATAACCTAAGAAGCTACTAACGAAGGAACTTCCATCAGGACGACATGCTCTGATCCCAAATATATATATATATATATATATATATATGTGTGTGTGTGTGTGTGTGTGTGTGCGCGTGTATAGATAATTTTCTATTATTCTCTAAGAAAACAAATTAAAAATATAACTAGATCATTTGCAGATAATCAACATCAGATTAGTGCTACAACAAATACACAAATGCATGCATCGATGGGTGCAACTTTCCCCAATCTGAGAAAATGACTATAGTCACACCGGTTCTGAAAACTTCTCTAGATTATCAGGAAATGAGCTTATATATCTCTATTTGAATTTATTGTTTATTTCCAAAGTTCTAGAATACTCAATTCCTTAATAACCAATTAGTCCCTTAGAAAAAATAGAAGCTTTGTTAGACAACCAGTCTGCCTACAAAATATTTTACTCTTCGAGGAAAGCTCTCTGTTCTATGCAAGTGATATGTTGGAAATGATGGATGAAAACAAATATGGTATTGCAACATTTCTCGATCTTAGTGGTGTTTTTGATACAGTTTTGCAGGAACTACTAGTAAATTATCTAAGGTTCATCGGTATTGAAGATCATGCTTTAGAACTCTTATTCATAACATGAACCTTTAAACAGAGGGGTACCTCAGACAGTGTACTGGGCCCCGTCTTTCTGTGTATCTATACTATTGGTCTGTCGAAAATACTACAAAGGCGTGGAATG
Source organism: Palaemon carinicauda (assembly GCF_036898095.1). Classification (NCBI taxonomy): domain Eukaryota; kingdom Metazoa; phylum Arthropoda; class Malacostraca; order Decapoda; family Palaemonidae; genus Palaemon; species Palaemon carinicauda. The sequence continues at coordinate 138,512,998 of NC_090738.1, read as the reverse complement.
AGGTTCAAACTTTTCTGCAAATAATACACAATT
>NC_090738.1:138505613-138507465 GCF_036898095.1 Palaemon carinicauda | reverse complement strand
AAACGGCGCGTAACAATATACAGTGAACCCTCGCTACTTCGCGGTTCGACAATCGCGGATTCACCACTTCGCGGGGTTTTTCCATAACCCATATATATATACATATCACGGATTTTCCGGAAAATTCGAAAATACCGCAAAATCTGAAGACAACCAAATACGATATTTTGTTACCTGTAATTCCATTAATACTGTAATTAGTAATATCTGCTCTTACTGATTGTTCATTGCATTACATATGATATATAATTCAGCACAGAAAAAAATAAAACACGAAAAGAGAATGTGATCATACGATAATGTACTGTATACAGTACGTAGTAAAATTAAATCAAACATGAAACGCAAATCAGATGCAGTCATACAATACGTATTAGAATGGTGTACAGTAAGGCTGCTGTTGACTACTACTGTACGTACAGTACTACAAATGTAATGGATGTGCTTCTTTTCCATGAATCTTTTGTATGTATACGTACGTAGTACTGCATCCAATAATATTCTTTGTTGCAAAAATCACATTTCGAATAAGCGTACGAGAGAGAGAGAGATAGAGAGAGAGAGACACACACACACATCCTACAACAAAAGCGTAAAATAGCGTACGTAAAGCTGTATTATTATTATTGTTATTATTATTATTGTTGTTGTTGTTAATAAAATTATTATTGTTATTATTATCATTATTATTATTATTACAGTACTGTACTGTATTATTATCATTATTTATTATTATTACGGTATTACTTAATCTACGTACGTTCGGTATGCGCGGGGCATCTTCTATGAGTTGGTAACCTACGCATCATAGTACTGTAAGACGGGTTGTGATTGGTTCAAGCGCTGATAGATGACGAATCAGAACTCAAGTTTTGTTATCTAGCCTGTGATTGGTGTTTTGCCATCATCTCCTACCCGCAGCATCTAGGTTCTCGCGGGGCTGGATCGTCCACTCTCTGTTACCGCGTATCGCTGAGTAGACGTTCTTAAGTTTGTGAATCTGTGCTGTGCGACTTTTTTAAGTTGAACTTTTTGTTAAATCCTACTGTAATGGCTCCCAAGCGTTCTGCTTCTCTTAAGGCTGGTAGTGAGCCTAAACGCCACCGAAGGATGATGACGATAGCTGAGAAGGTTACGCTTCTCGACATGTTAAAAGATGGTAGAAGTTACGCGGCCGCTGGCCGCCATTTTGGCATCAACGAATCTACTGTTCGCTATATCAAGAAGGACGAGGCGAACATTAGAAAGACGGCTGCAATCACCTTTAGCAGATCAGCGAAGCGAGTCGTTACAACGCGTAATAAAACGATCGTGCGCATGGAAGGTGCTTTAGCTGTGTGGATTGCCGACTGCCGGAAGAAGAACATAGCGTTGGATATGAACACCATCCAAACAAAGGCTTTGAGCTTATATGAGAATTTTGCTGCAAAGGAACCTAAAGACGACGACGGCAACCATGCTGAAGATGATGATGATGCAGATGATCCTCAACCAGGGACATCCACTGATTCCCAGCCTCAGAAACGTTTTTCCGCCAGCAAAGGATGGTTCGCGAAGTTTCAGAAACGCTTCGCCCTGAAAAGCGTTTCCCTGCATGGGGAGTCTGCTTCCGCTGACACTGCCGCTGCTGAAACTTACGTGAACCAGACGTTCAAGAATATTATCGCCGAAGGTGGATACAAGCCGGAACAAGTCTTTAATATGGATGAGACCGGCTTGTTTTGGAAGAGAATGCCGTCGCGAACTTTCCTGTTCAAAGAGGAAGCCAAAGCCTCTGGCTTTAAAGCATTCAAGGATCGCGTTACCCTCGTGATGTGTGGCAATGCTGCTAGATTTTTGCTAAAGCCGGGGC
>NC_090738.1:138493113-138495613 GCF_036898095.1 Palaemon carinicauda | reverse complement strand
TGCTGAGCATGTCCGCCCTCACATTCTTCTGTCCCTGAACAAACCTCGTCAGCAGGCTTATCCTGTTCTCCTTCGCCCAAAGAAGGAGCTCTCTTGCTGTCTCGAAGAGAGACAGAGAGTGAGTCCCTCCTTGCTTCCTGATGTAAGCAAGAGCTGTGGTGTTGTCTGAGTTGACCTCCACAATCTTCCCAGACACCAAGTCCTTGAAGGCCTTTAGCCCCAGAAAAATGGCCATCAGCTCCTTGTTGTTGATGTGCCATCCCAGCTGAATTCCTTCCCAATCGCCTGAGACCTCCTTGTTTTCTAGTGTTGCCCCCCAGCCTGACTCTGATGCGTCTGAAAACAACACTAGGTCTGGGTTCTTCTTGTGTAAGGAGATCCCTTCCCCTAACAAGGTTGGGTCCAGCCACCACTTCAGAAGAGTCTTGACCTCTATTGGAATGGGGAAGGAAAAGGAGTCTTCCTGCATCTTTCTGTTCCATGTCTTCGAAAGAAAGTGCTGAAGAGGCCTTAGGTGGAGTCTCCCCAGAGAGACAAACAGTTCGAGGGAGGACAGAGTCCCCAGCAAACTCATCCACTCCTTCGCTGTGCATCTCTTCTTGTCCAGGAAAGTTCTGACTTTTACGAGACACTTGGCCTGTCTTTCCTGAGAGGGAAAAGCCCGAAAAAGAACTGAATTCAGAACTATCCCCAAATAGAGAATAGTCTGACTCGGTCTGATCTGAGACTTCTCCCTGTTGATGACCAGGCCTAGATCCTGAGCCATCATAAAAGTCTTCCGTAAATCCTCCAGACATTTCTCCCTCGATCGTGCACGAATCAGCCAATCGTCCAGATAGAAGGATATCCTTATCCCTTCCTGATGCAGCCAACCTGACACATTCGCCATTACCCTGGTGAAGACTTGAGGAGCCGTGCTGAGACCGAAGCAAAGAGCTCTGAATTGGAAGCACTTGCCCTCCATTACAAACCTCAGGTACTTCCTCGAAGTCGGATGGATGGGGACATGGAAATATGCGTCCTGCAAGTCGAGGGACACCATCCAGTCCCCTGGACGTACTGACGCCAGCACCGACTGAGTCGTCTCCATGGAGAACTTTGTCTTCTCCACAAATACGTTGAGCGCGCTGACATCCAGGACGGGTCTCCATCCGCCCGAGTTCTTGGGGACCAGAAACAGGCGATTGTAAAAGCCTGGGGAGACTAGATCCCGAACCGGTTCTATCGCCCCCTTGTCTAGCATTTGGTTGACAAGGTCTACTAGAGCCTTCTGTTTCCCAGGATCTGAGTACCGGGCTACTAAGGCCAGCGGAGCATCTGCGAGAGGAGGTTTTTTCAGAAAGGGGATCTTGTATCCTTCCTTGATGACTGAGAGGGACCAGGTGTCCGCCCCTCTCCTCTTCCAGGACTGCCAAAAACCTGACAGTCTTGCGCCTACCGTCTGGAGGAGACGAACTTCATTTCCTGGAGCGAGGTCTGAAAGAACCCCTGGTAGATCTTGGTCCTGAATCTTGCCTTCTCCCTCTAAAATCTGATCTTGAAGTAGTCCTGCCCCGAAAGGGCTGCTGGAATCTCCTTTCCTCCCGTTTCAAAGAAGAAGGAGGGGCTGCAAAGGGCTTACGAGCAGAACGAGATAAAAGGTCTTGGGTGGCTTTTTGGGCCAGAGAACGCGTAATGTCATTAACCAGAGACTCGGGAAAAAGATGTTGAGAGAGGGGGGCGTAAAGAAGCTCAGACTTTTGAGCATTGGTAACAGACCTAGAAGCAAAAGAGCAAAGCAGAGCTCTCTTCTTTAGGACCCCAGCTGAGAACAGAGCAGCCAACTCATTCGCCCCATCTCTGAGGGCCTTATCCATACAGGACATAATGCTCGTAAGGTCCCTAGATCCATCCATCTGTTCAGTTTTCCTTGCGAGAGTCCCAAGCGACCAGTCTAGGAAACTAAAAACCTCAAAGGCTCTAAAAATACCTTTGACGAGATGATCCAGCTCCGACATTGACCACATGACCTTGGCTGAGTTGAGAGCATGCCTTCTAGCAGAGTCCACTAAACCAGAGAAGTCACCCTTGGAGGAGGAAGGCACTCCCAGACCCAAAGGTTCTCCAGTTGCATACCACATACCCGCTCTTGAAGCAAGACGAGCTGGTGGAAACGAGAAGGAAGTCTTAACTGTTTGTCTCCGCTCCATCATCCAGTCATCAATCTTCGAGAGAGCCTTCTTTGCGGAGATAGACAGCTTCATCTTGATGAAGGCCGACTGTTTCTTGGCCTTCTTTCTGTTAAATTGGGACTGAGGAGATTGAGGGGCAGCAGGTTGGAATTCCTCTCCAAAAAGTTCAAGAAGGGAGCGAGAGAGAACTTTGTAATCTCCCACAGCATCGGCAGGATTATCATCGTCATCAGAAACATCCTCGAGGGCCTGATCCACATCTGCAATATCCTTCGAAAGAGGAGAATCCTTAGAACCCGACAAGGGCAAATCAAAGGCATCATCCTGCA
>NC_090738.1:138470613-138483113 GCF_036898095.1 Palaemon carinicauda | reverse complement strand
TCTATAAAGTCTCTATTTGATAGATCCAATCTTCTGCGTCTGAAAACAGATGCCCACATACTCCTGTACCCTTTGATGGTCGAGGAGGGAAGAAAATGTGTTTTCTTCTAAGGTCTAAGAAAAAATAGGCCACTTGTGTTAGAGTTACCTAATGGAAAGCCGGCTCTAGCTCTACACAACTCCATAAAGCACTCTAATTGGGTTGGAAAACCTTGAGGCAAATGTCCTTTGTACAAGCGAAAGCCTCAGCTGTCTCCTTCGAACAACCCTCTAGATCTTAGGGGTTTTCCGAAATACTGGAGGCAGCTAGACCTAAAGCTTGATGGTTTAACATAAAACATTCTTGATCCTGACACGGGGAAAAGGACTAAAGACATGCTTCCAGCATGCACCCAGCATGGTCCCAGCATGAGTCCAGAACGGTTCCAGCATGCTGCCTACACCCAAAATGTCGTGAGAGAGAATCGGGATCTAGAACCGCCTCCCAAAACCCGTCCATATCGGTCGCAAGAAACCGATATTAAAGCTAGGCTTGTTGAAAAGAAGCGTCAACCATGTGAACCTCATGCTATGAGGTTAAGACCTGATTCGTGTGTAATCAGCGAGTGTTCAACAAACAAAGCCAAAGCTTGACAAGAGGGAGCGTTAGCTGCGAGGCCAGAGAGACGCGAAGGAGAGACAAAAGTCTGGTTAAACTGCTGTGAGAAAAAGACTTGACTGTATGCGTGTAGCCTGCGACCATAATGACGCATGTGGTTGCATTCCTGTAAGGTGTCAGCGTGCTGTATGCGTTCACCTTGTCGTGTGGGTACAGCGCTGTGTGTGTGCCCCGCTTGTTGTAAATCTACAGCGTGCTGCGAGGCGGCGACAGCATCGCGTCCGGTCATTGACGGAAAGACAGACCTGATTGCCGAGAGTTGTCCACGTGTAGGATGCGTCCGCATGAGTGATAGTCGCGCGTCCCGCAGACCGCGAAAATGGGACAACTTGTTGAAAGGATCAACTTTGACTGTTAGCGTCCAACATACGACCAGACTGGTGACTGGTGTCTGGGACTGCGTGAGGGAGAGACCAGAACTTGCGTCTGTGTCTGCATGACGTCTGCCGTAAGAGAGAGACCAAACTGCTACAAGCACCCGCTCTAACGCTTCTCGTAACACGAGCATATCTCTGCGAGGAAGCGTTACTAAGCATAGGAAAACTATGCCTTCTGACACTAATCGGAAAACCATTTCTTTGATCTATGGTAGTCCTTAGACTCTTTAGGAGAAAATTTTCTCCCCCCGAGAATCGTAAACGCTAAACATAGATGAAATAGACCTCTTTTAGCTCAGACTAAATCTACACTCGCGGGGGTGGCGAGTGCGCCAACTCTAGCATGGGCTAAGGCCGGGAGAGAACATCAACCACAGTCCTGTGAGCGACCTGGGAGAGTCCCTATGACATTTCAAGCGCGCCTTGTGCGCGAACTGAACGTATCCAATGCTGTGAGATACCGTCAACAGTATTCGCTAGACCTCAAAAGAAAGTAATAGACCTTTCTCCAAACTGGGGAAGGAGAAGAAGTGTGAACAGAAGCAAACTGAGCACCTTTTCCCCCGAAGAACTACGTGTCTTACACGATTCTGGTGCTGACACGTCGCCTTCTTCCGAAAAGAAAAAACTTCCGGCGAACGTTAGATACTGCAGGATAAGTTAATAGAAAACATACGACTCCTGAAAGGTCTTGGACAAATTGATTGGTGACTACCAATTCTAAGTTATGCGTCCTTCGATGAGGACAAAGTCCTTCCTCCCTGAAAGTGAGTCAGAATCCAGAGGAAGAGCTAGGATTGTATGTGACTTGTCTGACTTCCGCTTCTCTCGCGGAAGAAAAAACACACTCGATTGCTTTCTGTTCAAGCATCAAAACACGACTGCTGCGAAGGCAAGTTCTGTTCGCGTGCATACATGACGAGTAACTACCTAGTCTGGTAGACAGCGAAAACGTAGAATGTTATTCTCGTCAGGGAACTGCAATCTAATATGCATAAAACAGTTATAAGATCCATGATACCATACCAATGACGAACTGATCGCTTCAAGACATTCCAACTCCGCTCTTTTCAAGATACTATGTCACATGGTTGTGATGTCATAGCTCGCCAATCATACACGAAGAAAAGAGCATTACTTCATCATTCCAAAGTGGAGAGAGACCGTCTTGGACTGCAAAACAATATCGCTCGGCGGAACAGATGTTTAATGCACAAGGTCGGCGAAGAACCTCAGCCTACCGACCTTCCTTCTCCCAAGGGTTGGAACGTAAGTTAGAGATATAGGACTAGGGGCAAGTTGAAAACGAACAAACACCTCCTCCAGAGCACTGCGCTATGTTTACGAGTCACTAACAAGAGCGGTTTAAAAATATAAAACATTAAATCATAAAAGATCTGCCCGTGGTGGGAGATATACTTTTACGTTCTATTCTCATAAAGGCCTAAATGCCCTTTCTGTTGTAGCAGCTGCAAGTGCTGTATCAATCTCTACAGTAAGGTTCGTTATTTTCCTGAGAATGATTTAATGTTAATTCATTACTGTACTTTATTTTACAATTAATTTACTAGGCCATCATTCCCTAAAGGAGCCCTTTGGGTTAAAGCATCTTGCTTTTCCAAATAGGGTTGTAGCTGGCTTGTAATACAAATAAAATAAAATAAATAGCGACACCATCAACTCAACTAGCGAAAACTCTGAAGTCGAAACGAGGAGCAGCAGGTAAAAAATATGAGGGAAACTCTTTAGAAAAATTCTCATGAGTTTCTGAAAGTTATTCCCTTCCTTTTACAATCTCTAACCTAGGAAGAGAAGTCTTGATTCTTAGGAATCCACTCCTTATGATTCTGAATTCAGACCTCAATACTTAGAGGTTTTAATTCTAGTTCTCACAACCAAGAGTTAGCCCAGCAGGCCTTGGTCCAAGAATATAATATCTTTCTAGTTAAGATTTATTTCTTAATATTGCGCCTGGAGCAACAATAACTTAACACTAAGACGTTCATGGTCAGGTAGACATCAAAGTCTAAAGTCATAGGTAGCGTAGCGTCCACCCCGACGCTGAAAGCGTCCACCCCGACGACGCTGAAAGCGTCCACCCCGACGACGCTGAAAGCGTCCACCCCGACGACGCTGAAAGCGTCCACCCCGACGACGCTGAAAGCGTCCACACCGACGACGCTGAAAGCGTCCACACCGACGACGCTGAAAGCGTCCACACCGACGACGCTGAAAGCGTCCACACCGACGACGCTGAAAGCGTCCACACCGACGCTGAAGCGTCCACACCGACGCTGAAGCGTCCACACCGACGCTGAAGCGTACACACTGACGCTGAAGCGTCCACACTGACGCTGAAGCGTCCACACTGACGTGGCGCTTCGCTCCATTCCGTCGACGTTCCGTTTCCGTTGCCGCACCGTTCCGATGACGCTATGCCGGCTCTGCTGCCTGGCGAACGTCGGTGCGTCTGTATAGACTGATACTAGGTGCTATGAGCAGTCGGTTTGCGTTGAGCAGGTAATCGAAGTAAAGCATCCACTTTCCCCCACCATTGAACATTAGGGTTGGTAGGCCGCCTGTGCGACAACGAGTCCTCACCGTTAAAGACAGGACGCCTGTGCGTCCGTGTCAAAGACCGGAATCGAGACACCCAACCGCACTGTTAACGTCAGGCTGAAAAGACTGCATAAATGAAGAAGATGCTGTTTCATGCCTAACTACAAAGATCAAGGATCAACATTAGGCGAAACGTATTCAGCATTATCTTCGTCGATCCATAGCGATAGCCACTGTCGAGAAACGACACCCATCAGGTGGGGTGGTGGCACTGCGTCTGCGCCTCATGAAACGTAACACACGCAGAACGAATCTAATTTTGTTTTCAGCTTAGCGCCTTTGAAAACACTAATACCTCGCTTTATCTATAGCGAGGGTGAGCATACAGTGATCGACAGAAAACGCTCGAGAGGACTTCAGTTCGGGTTTAAAAGACTGTAACGCCTGGTTACCCTCTCGATTCCTTTCGCCGTTTTACTTAACTTCTCCCCTGGGTCCGGGAGCTCGACAGAGGTCTAAGGCTAGGATAACGACAGGTCCGAAAAGAAGCACTCTCCACTGAATAAAATTCACTGCACAATTTATCACTAAAAAATTTGCAATTTACTCTTTGGCACAAAGATAGTTTCATAATTACCTGAAAGCCAAAGTATACACTCTCTCAAAGGAAATGAACTCCGTAGAGAGAGACTTATAATTCTGTCACTGGACAATAGTTTGAATGGGAAAACAAAAGTATGAATCCCATATAAATGTAACAAAATATTAAATATCAAATATTACCTTAATAGATATATTTATAAATTAAAATAAACCCTTAAATTAAGGGGTTCCAATAAAAGATGAATCATCACTCGCATCATTGGAACATCTACAAATAATATACGAACAATTTAGTATTCCGAAAACCAACAAAGCAACAACGATACATAGAATCGTGCGCTACGACGAATGTAAAGAATACTGCATCGTATAAAATAAACTGAACTGTAACTTCCTTTAGTCTCTGACTAAGGAAAAATACTGAAAGGACCAATTAATAGCAAAATAAAATGTTCCTTTTATAAAGTACAAAGAAAGAAGTAAGAAGAAAGTACTACAGGGGTATTCATAAAATCGCTACAATATATGTAACATCGTTACGATACTGATTACTGCGTAACAAAAATAAACTGAACGGTAGTTAATCTTTGCAAACATATCGAAGATTATCGGAAGAAAAATAATAAAAGGATAAAATTTTCTCAAAATAATTCCTTTAATTTAATTTATAACTCAAAACTCTACAAGCATAAACACTTATATTCTTTGTAAAAGGCAAGACAGACTATTAGCCTACGGAAGAGGCTGTGACGTCATCAATGGTCGAAATGTTTACATTTCGCCCATATGCTTTCGTGAGGTTTAAAATAGGTTGAAAAACCTTCCAACCCTACCTTTTAAGTTATAAATACGTGATCACAGATCAAATAAAACAAATATGCGAAAGAAAAAACTTAAAAACATTAATACATCACCAAATAACGTCCAAACAGAGTAAGAAAACAAGAGAGAATTTCCAATAGTTCAGCCAGCTATGGCGGCAGAGAAAATCTGAATTGGTTAAGTATAGTTCTACCTGTGGTACCATGAGGGCGCTGGGGTACACCTGGCTTATATGCGCTAAGCTGCGCAAGAGATTTTGAATTTTCTGCCGAGGCGTCGGGGACTTAAGCCATTATATAACCAGCGGGTAAGTTTTATATTTAAAATATATAATTACATATAAATATATATGTATATATAAATAAATATATATGGATATATATATATATATATATATATATATATATATATATATATATATATATATACACATATATATATACATATATAATATATATACATATAAAATATATATACATATAAAATATATATACATATAAAATATATATACATATAAAATATATATACATATAAAATATATATACATATAAAATATATATACATATAAAATATATATACATATAAAATATATATACATATAAAATATATATACATATAAAATATATAAAAATATATATATATATATATATATATATATATATATATATAAATATGACAAATTCGAAGATAATTTGTATTTTTCCTAACCATACAAACCTTAGCTATTTACAGAGGGTTTATCTTTTAGCGCAGCTGAAATGACGAGCCAATAGTTTTAACGAGGGTTAATTACCCCCGCGCTAGTTAGCGGGGGGTGGGGAAGGGTAGCTTGCTACCCCTCCCCCCTCCACACACCGGTGACTTGCTTCACTTCACTTAGAGGTAGGACTTGACTTGGGGGTCAGGGATGGCGGGCACATATGTGTAAATAGCTAAGGTTTGTATGGTTAGGAAAAATACAAATTATCTTCGAATTTGTCATTTGTTCCGTAACCGAAATACAAACCACGCTATTTACAGAGGGTGACTTACCCCTTAGGAAGGGTGGAAAGTCCCCAGCCTTACTGACTTCGGCTTGCCCGGGGGCTCGATCCCTCAGTGAGCAGCACTAGAGAGAGGGAGCCCCTGTACCTCACAAGTTCCTAGCATCGCTAGGAACGAGTGGCCTACATAAGCAGTGTCAGGAGGCGAGTGTGACTCGTCCTATGAAGTTGACCTTCAGACCTTCAGATAGGAATTCTAGGATAGGACGTTCCCCATACCACCTCGTCAGGGTATGGGAGACGCAACAGTATTAAGCTTAATACTAGGAGCACAAAGAAGCATGGGTTACCTGCAGAGGTCGAGGTCAGCTATGCGAGGACCAGGATGCTGCTTCCCCAAGAGAGGGGAGAATGAAGAAAGAAGTAAGGGTCAGACATACTCTTTCATTCACGCAGACTAAGACCGGGTAACAACGCCCTCAACCTACTGCTACTTGTCCAAAAAGGAGCCTGAGGTTAGACCAGCTGTTGTGCAGCCACCACAGGGCCGATAGAAAACGTATCGAGGCTCCTGTGGGTCACGTCTTGCAGGTAGTGGGCTGTGAAGGTCGTTTGACACTTCCAGACCCCAGCTTGAAGTACCTGCGTCACAGAGAAGTTTCTCTTGAAGGCCAGGGATGTAGCAATACCCCTGACATTGTGGGCCAGAGGGCGACGTGACGGAGGAGGGTCAGGATTCAGGGCATGGTGGATAACCCTTCGAATCCAAGCTGAGATGGTGTTCCTGGTGACCCTCCTCTTTGTCCTGCCTGTGCTCACAAACAAAGCTCGCACATGAGGACGGACTGCAGCCGTTCTCTTCAAGTAGTGCCTCAGACACCTCACTGGACATAGTAGCAGCTGGTCTGGGTCGGTTGTTACAGAACGGAGACTCGCGATCCTGAAAGAGTCGAACCGAGGATCCGGCACTCCAGGATTCTGAGTCTTGGCCACAAACTCAGGGACGAACCTGAACGTTACCTCCCCCCATCCCCTTGAATGGGCAATGTCGTACGAGAGACCAAGAAGTTCACTAACTCGCTTGGCCGAAGCCAAGGCGAGTAAGAAAGCCGTCTTCCAAGACAGGTGGAGATCGGAGGCCTGGCGTAATGGCTCGAAGGGAGGTCTCTTAAGAGACATGAGGACTCGAACCACGTTCCAAGGAGGAGGTCTCATTTCCGACTGGGGGCAGGTAAGCTCATAGCTACGTATGAGTAAAGAGATTTCTAGCGATGAAGAAATATCCACGCCCTTCAATCTGAAGGCCAAGCTTAAGGCTGAGCGATAGCCTTTCACTGCCGAGACAGAAAGGCGCATTTTTTCTCGCAGATACACGAGGAAGTCCGCTATTGCTGGAATAGTGGCATCGAGTGGAGAGATATCCCATCCACGACACCAACCTCAAAAGACTCTCCACTTTGCTTGGTAGACTCCCTCAGAGGACCTTCGCAGGTGCCGAAACATTCTCTCCGCAACCTGTTGTGAAAAGCCTCTCTCCGCGAGGAGACGCTGGATAGTCTCCAGGCGTGAAGCCGAAGCGAGGCTACGGCCCTGTGAGGGACGCCGGAGTGGGGTTGTCTGAGAAGCTCGTGTCGTGGAGGAAGCTCCCTTGGGAGTTCCGTCAAGAGTTGCAGAAGGTCCGGAAACCATTAAGCGTGATGCCATAGCGGAGCTACCAGAGTCATGGAACAGTTGACCGATAGTCTGGTCCTGTTGAGCACCCTTCTCATCAGACAGAACGGTGGGAAGGCGTACACGTCGATGTTGTCCCACCATTGCTGGAAAGCATCTTGCCAGAGTGCCTTGGGGTCCGGGACTGGGGAGCAGTACAGGGGCAGCTTGAAGTTCAAGGCTGTCGCGAACAAGTCCACAGTCGGGGAACCCCACAAAGTCAGGACTTTGTTGGCTATCTGAGGATCCAAAGACCACTCGGTACTCACTATCTGCGAAGCCCTGCTCAGACTGTCGGCGAGCACATTCCTCTTGCCAGGAATGAAGCGAGCTGATAGTGTTATCGAGTGGGTTTCGGTCCACCTCAGAGTCTCTACTGCAAGATGGGATAGCTGTTGCGAAAAAGTGCCTCCTTGCTTGTTGATATAAGCCACTACCGTGGTGTTGTCGCTCATCACCACCACGGAGTGACCCGCCAGAGACCGTTGGAACTGCTGAAGAGCCAGAAAGACGGCCTTCAATTCTAGCAGGTTGATGTGTAGGCACTTTTCTGATTCTGACCAAAGGCCTGAGGCCCTCTGGTTCAGAACGTGCGGCCCCCACCCTTCTTTTGACGCGTCCGAAAACAGAGTCAATTCCGGGGGGAGGACGAGAAGACTCACTCCCTTCCGCAGGTTCTCGTCGGCCAGCCACCACCGCAAGTCCGTCTGTTCCAGAGACCCCATTGGGATCCGAATGTCCGGGGAATCGGATCCTTGATTCCACCGGGACTTGAGCCGCCATTGAAGGGATCTCATTCTGAGGCGGCTGTTTGGAACCAGACGGGCCAGGGAGGATAGGTGGCCTAAGAGACGCAACCACGATTGGGCGGGGAGTTCTTTTCGCCTGAGGAAGGGTTCCGCCACCCTCCTCAGCCTTGCTATCCGGTCGTCTGATGGAAAGGCTTTGTGGAGATTGGTGTCTATTAGCATGCCTAGATAAACCAGTCGTTGGGACGGCTGCAGAGAGGACTTCTCGAGGTTTACCACGATCCCCAGATCCTGGCAAAGATCCAGAAGCCTGTCTCGGTGCCGAAGAAGGGTCGACTCCAAGTCTGCTAGGATCAGCCAATCGTCCAGGTAACAAAGGAAACGAATGCCGTTCCTGTGCGCCCAAGATGAAATCAGGGTGAACACTCTGGTGAACACCTGAGGAGCTGTGGAGAGACCGAAACACAGCACCTTGAACTGGTAGATCTTGTTGTCTAGGCAGAATCTCAGGTACTTCCTGGAAGACGGATGGATTGGGATCTAGAAGTACGCGTCCTTTAGATCCAGTGTACACATGAAGTCTTGTGGTCTCACCGCAAGTCTGACCGTGTCTGCTGTCTCCATGCTGAACCGGGTTTGTTTGACAAACCTGTTCAGAGCTGAGAGATCGATGACGGGTCTCCAGCCTCCAGTAGCCTTCTCTACAAGAAAGTCGACTGAAGAAGCCTGGGGAGCCGTCCACGACCTCCTGGAGAGCACCCTTCTCGAGCATGGTCTCGACTTCGGCCTGAAGTGCCAGCCCCTTTGCCGATCCCGTGGCATAGGAGCTCAACGACACTGGATTCGCTGTCAGGGGAGGTTGAGATGTTGTGAACGGGATGCGATAACCTTGGTCGATCACAGAGACCGTCCAAGCATCGGCCCCGTGTTGCTGCCACCTGCGGACGCAACGCTGAAGGCATCCCCCCACAGGTGGACATGCAGGGGGACTGCCACCCCTAGGGCTTGCGGCCGCGGCCGCCACCCCTAGGAGTCTTGCCTCCCCTGGAGGACTTACCGCCCCTCTTGACCTTGGCTGGAAAGGGCTGGGGCTTAGACACCACTTTCTTAGCTGCCGGTGCCTGTTTGGGAGCCTTACGAGGCTGTTGCTGCTGTTGTGGCGGGGCTGGAGGCTTATAGGGCCGAGTTGTAAGGGCCCTGTGGAGGAGGGAGTCCGTGCTGGATTTCCTCCACCTCTCAGCCGTTCGCTCCATGTCTTGAGGCTCAAACAGGCTCTCCCCCAGAAGGGAAGCATGTCGGAGCCTACACACATCTACGTCAGGGACCTTCGGATGGAATCTCTCGGACACAGCATCGCGACGCTTCAACACCGAGTTGGCCCACAGGGTGGTAACCTGGTGCGCCAAAAACTCGATGGAGCGGGTGCCCGAGAGCAAGAAGGTCTCTAGGGCCTTCCTATTGGTCTCCTTGGACAAGTCCTCCGATCGCAATAGGATGCCCAGAGATCCTAGCCAGAAGTCCAGCCACGAAGTGGCCTGCATGGCACACTTAGCGACCTTCTCGTGGTTAAGGATCTCTGCCGCCGAGAACGACACCTGCCGGGCAGAGTGTTTCTCAAGGGGAACTCCCTTCGCCAGCTCCTCCACAGAGTGATGGAGAGGAAGAGCGAGGTTGTGCTCACCCAGGATCTCGAAATACCTCCTCTGCTGGAGGCGAGGAGGAGGGATGAGCTTGTTCCCGGCAGTGGAACGACTGGAGGAGGCAAGAAGTGCGAGCTGAGCGTTGGCCCTAGCCCTGGCACTCTTCAGCCCCCGAGACCAGGGCAGAGCTGCACTGGTCTTAGGGGCCTTCCGAACGTCAAACACTTCATCCAGAATCGTGTCTTTGCCTTCACGGGGGGCGATGACTGGATCCGTAAGCCTGTTAAGTTGCCTTATCAGGCTTAGGACCTGCCAGAAGGCATGTTCGGATTCTTGCTGTTCTCCTCCCTGCGGGCTGGCAGCTAAGTCTCCTGCCCCAGGAATCTCTTCCTGGGGTGATACGTGGACATTCCCCTGGGTAGTCGTGGGTTCCTGACGAATCCTTGCAGAGGATTTAGGGACGGTCTTGGAATCCTTGGATTCCCTCCTGGGAGGGATACAGGATCCCAACAACGAGGTTCGAGGGGCCCCTTCCTCACGAGACGATTCTCCTGCCTGAAGCAAAGTCTCCCCCCCTGGTGCCGAGGAGAAGACTACCGCCCCACTGGACTCACCTGAGGACGGAAAGGCTTCGTCCACGGGAGAAGGAGATAGTACTCGTGCAGGAGAAGGGACCTTCACGACCGACCTCTTGGGAACCAACTTCGCCCTGGGGGAAGTCACCACGAAGTCCACTCCTCTCTTTCTCTTCAGCGTAGGAGAGACAGCCGTTGGTTTGTTACCCTGGCCGGCGAGTGCTGGTTTCATAACCCTCACTAACGCCCGTGCCAGAGGACCAAACCAAGTCTGCTGCTCCAAGGACACAGAGTCCGAAATCCTCGCTAAAGGGAAAGGGATCGGACGATACTTTGGAGTGGACACGACGGTACCTGCCTGAAAAGTAAGTGGGGAAGAATGATGTACTAACCTCTCTTCGTCCTGCACTACCAACCTGTGTTTGGATGGAGGTGATCCCGAGTGCCGTCTAGGAGCACGCGTTCCTGCTGCTACCACCGGCTGCGGAATTCGCCGCAAGGGCGAGCGGTCGCGCGCGGGGCGAGCGGTCGCGCGCGGGGCGAGCGGTCGCGCGGGGCGCGCAGGCGAGTGGGCGCGAGGGTGGGCAGGTAAATGAACGCGTGTCCGAGGCGACGAACGCAAGCGTTGGCGCGACGGCGAGGGAACGCGCTGCCGCGTAGGTGAGGAAGATCGCTGGCGATGTAGATCCAAGGGCGATCGATGACGAGCTGGTGAGTGCAGTCGCTCAAGTTGGCGATGCTCGATGTGGCATGTCGACGCACTGGCGTGCGATGGTGAGCAGCATGCGCAGGTGAATGATCGCGTGATGGGGTGCGATGGTGATCAGCATACGCAGGAGGGCGATCGTGCAAGGGCGAGCGATGGCGAGCAGCATGCGCAGGAGGGCGATCGCGTGATGGCGAGCGATGGCGAGCAGCATGCGCAGGTGGGCGATCGCGTGATGGGGTGCGATGGTGATCAGCATCCTCAGGAGGGCGATCGTGCAGGGGGCGAGCGATGGCGAGCAGCATGCGCAGGAGGGCGATTCGTGCAATGGCGAGCGATGGCGAGCAGCATGCGCAGGCGGGCGATCGCGCGATGGCGAGCTAGAAGCTGGCGAACCATGTTCCTTCAGGAGCGTTGGAGAACGTTGGCGCGCTGGCTGTCGCTGTTGAATAGGCGATACTAAGATCGCCTGTGCGCGCTGGCAAGCAGGTGAACGCTGGCGAGGAGGTAATCGCTGGCGCGTAGGTGATCGCTGGCGAGTTGGAGATCGCTGGCGAGCAGAAGGTCGACGCGTGTCATGTGAAAGGACAGGTGGCGCGGCGCGTTCACGAGCAGGAACTGGGAGATAACTGGCGCGTTGGCGAACATGTGTTTTTGACAAGCGCAGCACGATGTTGCATAGCCACAGGACCAGGCAGATGGCGAGCAGGGAGTTCAGCAGGAACTAAAGGGTGGTCAGAGACCGCAGGGCGATGGTCCTCAAATGAGCGCTGACGCTCGGAAGAGAGCTGACGAGCAGGAGAGCGCTGGCGAGGGGGGGCGAACATCAGAAGAGAGCCGACGAGCAGGTGAGCGTCGACGAGCAGGCGAGCGTCGGCGAGCAGGCGAGCGTCGGTGAGCAGGCGAGCGTCGGCGAGCAGGAGAGCGCTGGCGAGCAGGAGAGCGCTGGCGAGCAGGAGAGCGCTGGCGAGCAGGAGAGCGCTGGCGAGCAGGAGAGCGCTTGTGCGCTAGCACTGCTCGCGTAAGGGAAGGATCCCTTAGCCCCGAAGGGACCGTTGCCCGTCAGGTGACGAGTTCTCGGGAAGGCGAAGATCTGGCAGGAGATGGTGAGCGGTCTG
>NC_090738.1:138440600-138453100 GCF_036898095.1 Palaemon carinicauda | reverse complement strand
TCAAGGAAGAAAAGTGATAGTATCATATTCCTGTGCTATATGCTGTAGTGAGTCTTTTCGAGTAAATGTACATTTATGAAAATAAAAAAAAGAAAAAAAATATGATAGCCCGGTCTCATGCTTGGGCTATCATCGGGTGACATGCCGTGCATACGTCCAACTTTCTCTATTTTCATATATATATATATATATATATATATATATATATATATATATATATATATATATATATATATATATATATATATATATATATATATATATATATATGTATATATAGATAGATAGGTATAGACATAGATATAGATATATATAAATATTTATATAAATATAATAAAATATATATATATATATATATATATATATATATATATATATATATATATTTAGATAAATAGATAGATAGATAGATATAGACATATATATATATATATATATATGCATACATTATATATATATATATATATATATATATATATATATATATATATATATATATATATATATATATATATATATATATATACAGTACTGTATATTTATATATATATATGTGCATACATTATATATATATATATATATATATATATATATATATATATATATATATATATATATATATATATATATATATATATATATATATACAGTACTGTATATTTATATATATATGTGCATACATTATATATATATATATATATATATATATATATATATATATATATATATATATATATAAAGAGGTATGTGTGTTTTTGTCGTCATAAACTACAAATAACACAACGTACTGTGCTGTCCGTAAATTACATTCCTACTTTATAGATAAACATATGATCAGAACATATGATATATATGATCAGAAATTTGTCATCCTCTATGAAGGTCTCACACGATTATGAATATAGGAAAAGGGTACAATACATAGATTTTTTTTTAGCAATTGCTTTTATGTAAATAAAACTGTAATAAAAACCAGTAATACTAAAGCACGAGTATCACAGGCTATACATTCGCCTTGGCTATCTCTCTCTCTCTCTCTCTCTCTCTCTCTCTCTCTCTCTCTCTCTCTCTCTCTCTCTCGTCGTAGAGATTGGTAACTGGATTTGCTACAGGTGTCTTTTGTATGGATGGTATGGATTCGGACACGTGGTAAAATACCTCTGAGTATTCTAAAGTTGCCGTATCTTTATAAATATTTTATGGAAACTTTACTAGCTTCATTTAATTTTCCCCTAACAGTTAATTTTTTATCTTTTTTCCATATTACTTTTACCAAATATACCATAATTGTATTAAACCTTCAACTATATCTTATATCTTAACAATCCTAAGTAATTAGTTACTATTTGGTAACTAGCAACCTATCAATAATATGTCTAAGAAGATACGTTAGCGACCTCGCTATGTAATGAACGTCGCCAATTCACGTTAAGATAGTTGAATTTCCAAACAAAATTGATTGAAACGTGTAGAAATAAACACGGAAATACTTTACTAAATCATTAAGATGGGCACTGATTCACAAACTTTTTGCGTGATTATTTTTTAGGATAAAAAAATAAAATGTAACTGTGTTATTGGCGATTAATGACAGGGAAAATTCCTGTTTCCGAATGATTTTGTGAATTATAACACAAAGTTTCATCTTCCTGTGTGCTAAGTATGCGTAGTACGTCTATTATAAATCTAAAGTGAAAAAGTAAAATGATTTACCTTCCCAACGATACCATAAAAATTAGTTGAATCGAACTGCATTGTTGATAATACGACATTTCCAAAGAAACCATGCAGGGTTCATAGTCAGTGTGTTTCATTGAACAGCCACCACTTGGAGTAGACGGTACTGTCTTTTCGCCGGAGTGGAGATCTCCGTAGCAGCGGTAAGGATTAAATTTTCTTAGCTCGTCAATCCATTGTGTTTTCTCCCTCTTTTTCTGGTTCGTTTGCAATCTTTTACAAAATCTTTTTGTTATTCTTGTTTCCGATATATTATCTCTCATCTTTAATTTATGTCCTACCACGTTAACTTCTTTTCTTACATGTTGTTAAATCATCCTCTACTTTTGTTTGTTCTTTTATCCATGATACTGTTTTTCTGTCTCTTAGTATTATTCCTATTAATAATATTTCCACAGCTTTCGTTCTAAGGCTACAATAAGGTTCTATTTTACTTATGCATAAATTATTACTAGCAAGAGAAAAGTTTTATAATCTCTTTATTTGGGCTCAAGCCAAGTCGTCCTGATGGAAGGTTCTTAATGGTAGCTTCCTGAGGGATATTTGACTACAGTGATACTTCCAGAGAATTTACCATTAGGGCTCCAGAATTCTAACTCCTGGCGCGAATATCCTTAAATTTCTCTCAAGGATATCTCATAATATCAGAGGACGTATTTTTTCACGCCACATAGCAATCTGCACCCCAATTAGCATTTACGCTTCAAGGGAGAAAGTGGCTGAATTAGAAGGGAAGCCGTATCAAGGTTACCCTAGTTCCCATACTACTTTTGAGTATCATAACAGCGCCATATCCAAGATGGTGGACATTCCTAATTCTGTAGCGATTTTGGACGGTGGTGTTCCCGTTTTGATCGATTTTCAAGGATTATCATGCAATCTCTAGCTTCTTTCACCTCTAGAAAGTTGAGTATTGATTTTTTACAATCTCTGTAAGTTAGCTCCTGTCTCACAGTGAAATTAGAGTAATTTATTGAGATTAGGAGGTAGACCTGTTACCTGAGGGGCCATGGGCTCTGTCGTTCGTTAGGCATGTGTTATTTAGTTAGTAGAATGACATTCCCGGTTAGAATAACATTAATAATTTTATTAAGAAAGCTATTTATGCAATTTATACTTTTAAAGATATTTATATGCATAATTTTGCTTTTATCTGTCGATCGTATATGTCAGAGTTTCGATGATTTAGATGACCGAGATCTCGTCTTGCCCAGGTAACCTAACTTATAGTATACTTTCGACATTTCCCTGGTTACCCTCGTGTATTGGTTCATCAATTCATTGAAGAATGATATCTTCTAGATTTATTATATAACCGATACTCGTCTCTAGTAGAGTTTTAAGGGTAATCTCTCTTTCCCTCTGTGTGTAGCCCACAACACTAGTGGGTCGTGCCTCAAGTTTCCTTCCAGGCAAGACTAGCCTAGGGTTATCTGTCTCATCCCTTAACCGCAGATGGCAGGTTTTGGGATTCGGTCAGAACCTCAGATTATTTAGTATTGTGCCAACAGTCGGTCGGCAAGGTGAATAGTCATTCCCCTGCTGGTTAGGCTGCCGACATAGGAGGCTAGCCCTCCCTAGGCCGCACCTGAGGTAGTTGTATGATGCTGCCACCTTCTCCCGGTGGTCTAGTAGACTAGTTCTGTGCTCCCAGACCCTAGGCTGAAGAGTAGTTATTCTTCTGAGGCCTAGGATGGCGCTGGCACTGGATCTCTGTTTCTCCCTTGTTGAGAGGAGGTGGCACTGCTGCCATCCCCTTAATTGTATTTGCAGACCCTAGGTTGGAGAATAGAATTCTCCTGCTGCCTAGAATGGCGCCGATACTGAAACAGAGTTTCTAAAGGGTGTGTAAGACCATCAACCTTGCCGGCTCCTTCCACACTTCATTCAAGACCCTTTTCCCTCCCCCTCTGTTCTTTTGTGATGGCCGAGCCATTGTCTTTCTTTGAGCCGTCGTCCTGCAACCTTACCATTGCCGGTGGATTGCGGGAGCCGGACAGACTCCTCTGCACCTGTTATCCTGCTGCCTGAGGCTATGCCAGCTGCTGGCACCCATGACAACTGCCGGCGGCAATGTTGGCTGCCGGCGGTCATGTGTTATACAAACTGTCGGCGGCAATGTTGGCTGCCGGCGGTCATGTGTTATACAAACTGTCGGCGGTTATGACGGCTGGTGGTGGCTATGCAAGCTGCTGGTAGCCATGTCATCTGTCGGCAGCCATGATGGCTGCTGGTGGCTGGTGGCTGCTGGTAGGCAGTCCCTTCTGTCACCAAGGTTCTTCAGTCTTCCCTTGGACTGCTGGCCACAAGTTCTGTTGCAAGGGTATTAGCCTGGCCGGCGGTAGGCCGGCAAGACTGGCACAGATATGTGCTAACTCAGCCGGCATTACGCCGACTGTACCAGTGCTGCCGGGTACTAGCCTGCCAGCTACGTGCCGACTGGACCTTGCCGGCGATGGTACTTGTGGCTGGATGTAAGCCTGAATGTTACATTCTCCCCTTCCATTTGAACCTTTTTTCTTGAGAAAGGCAGTAAATTAGGCTTTTACATCCTTAAATAGTGTATAGATACACTGTAATAGGGCAGCCTTCACTCCATGTTGTTTCTCTCTCTCTCTCTCTCTCTCTCTCTCTCTCTCTCTCTCTCTCTCTCTCTCTCTCTCTCTCTCTCTCTAACTTTTAGCTAGCATACTGGCTATGCTAGCAGGAACTAGCTATGCCGGCTAGATGTCAGCTGAATTACAGTGTATGTTTATACAGGTAGTCAGTATATTTGCATTATAGGATATACTGCAGATGGAAAAAACTATTGCATATATTATACTAGTAGTTATTTTCTAATATATCTTGAGTATCCTTGCCCGGGTGTTTCTGAGACCAATCCTATATTGAAAGAATAGAATTTTTTTAATGTTCTGATTAGAAATCAGTTTTCATATTACTCTATAATATCAAATATTTTAAAGGGCTGGTGGTATTACACTTCTAACCCTAAAAGGTCAGAACCCGTATCCTTGAGTTTCCCTGATCAGGAAATATTATGATATATTATTGTAAGGGAGGCCACAGCAAATGGGCTGGGTAGGATACACAAATATATGTCCTTTATATATATATATATATATATATATATATATATATATATATATATATATATATATATATATATATATATATATATATATATATATATATATATATATTATACAGTAGTCAATATTTTGCAATATAGGATATACTGCAAACAGAAAACTATGGTATGATTATACAGTAGTTAGTTTCTAACATATTTTGGGTAACCTTGTGCCGGCTTCTGTTGGGACCGTTCCTGTATTGAAAGAATAAAATTCATTCAATACTCCGATTATAAATCAGTCATCCTTACCACACAGTGTGAAGAATAAAAAGGGGCATTGACTTGTACACTTCTCTACCCCTAGGGGCTAGAACCCCTTCGTTAAGAGTTCCTTGATAGAGGAATCTCCTCATAGTTAATACTAAGGGGAGGTAACAGCTTTTGATTGCAGAGGATACAAAAGGATGCATCTCTCACTATCCCTTTCAAGCTTACTATCCTCAGCGATTTTATTTAAAAGATGACTTTTACATATTGTTTATTGGTAAGATAATAAATTTTATACTCATTCTGCTTTTCTTTCTTTACAGGAGGAACCCAAGATGACATGTGTTGCAGTCTACTGCAATATCAAGAGTAAGCGTTTTTATGGTCCTAATACATGCTGGTTCTATGCCCCCCTGCAGTGTTATTTCCGAATCCCTGCATTATTGGAACCCTTAAATTTGCAATGTATGTCGGACCTTAATGTCCAAGGGTTTCGAGAATGCAGCTCCTAACAATCTACGCAACATGGTGAGAGCCTTCCAGAAAATCTCTCCAAGACCATACCTACCTAATGATAGGATGCGTAACCTACTATTCCCGAAAGCAAGTAAGGAAATAGTGGTGCCCCAGACATGATTCACACCTCCCTGCAGCCAGATAGCCTTTGGGACAAAGGGCAGGAAGCCCCCACAGGAAGAGGTGGATAATGTCGTATCGGAATTGCTTCCTTCTGTGCTGGCTCTAGAGCCATTAACATCGACATCTTCACCCTCTACCCCTCTATTAAACGAAATGGACCAATTATGGGCCCATATGAAAGGTCTAATAGAAAACTTTCGCAAACAAGACGAATAGGAGGAAGCGAAATGCAAGAGAGAGCTCTGTGAAGCTCCACTTGTTGCTCCCCAAGGGTCATACAAATGACCCATAGACCAAGACCTTCCGAAATGCTCCAAAACCAATCCCTTGAGGTTTGACGAGCTTATGCCAATTTTAAACGGCAAACTCTACATCTCGGAGAAGATTGGTGCTGTTCCTTTGGACAAAATACAGTTTTGGCTAAGCTTTGAAGCTTACCCTAATTGCTTCATTCGACTGAGACATGAACCAACGTCAAGAATCGAAATGGAACGGAAGGAGGTCAGGATTCTCGACCATGATAAGACACAGGCTATCTTGTCAAGTAGCCTGAGAAAGGCGGGTTATTCGGTGTCGAAAGTATTCACACTAAGTAACAGGCACCCTTCCTTTCTTGCTCTTGCTTCAATATCATTCCCTTTTAAGTGGAAAGCATTTAAATCTGTTGCCAAGGCAGTGGAGGCAGGTATACCATATCCTGCACTCGAGCAGTGCAATCCTTTGTCACTAGCCTTTCCCATGCAGGAGAATGATTGGAAGGAAGTCCACTTAACCTTTTCAGTAGGCAGACTAGATGACAGTTTAGCGAAAATCTCCCTAAACTATCTGTGTTTCTTTGGAATAAGGAACAAGAAACAAAGGAGATACTTGCAGCCTCCCTTTCTCTACAAAACTGCATTGAGTTGTGTTTAAACCACCAAAGTACCCCAGATATGCTCATGGTCTTGGTCAAAAAGCATATGGCCACCTTAGTAGTAGATCTTCATGCCTTTATGAAAGCTAGGAGAGCCTGTAGAGAGTTTGTGTTCGCTGCCGCAAGAGTGAAACATAAAACCAGGAAGCTGATATATTCCAACATCTGGGGTAGAGACCTCTTTCCAAACTAGGTAGTTAGAAAGGTGATTAAGAAGGCCACCACGGAGAACATAGGACTTCTCCAAAAGCGGCGCATCCTTTCAAAGAGAAAGTCTTCTACGGCCGTGGGTCCCCAACCAAAAAGGAAGACTGAAAAGTCTAGAAATATTCCTCGGGCTGTTCAACAACATCCCACAGTTGCAATGACTGCGATGCCACAGACAAGCGGTCGTATATGTAAACCTTCTGATCAAGCAAAGCAAAGAGATGCTTCTGGTAGGAGGGAGGTTCCTCCAGGATCGCTGGACCTTCGATTCTTGGGTCCAAGGCCTAATGAGGATGGGACTAGGCTAGGAAGTAGACATGCCTCCACCATCATTTCCTGAACTCTTCCTACACTCCAAAACCTTTATGGAAGAGTATACCTTAGAGCTGTAGAGCATATAGGTGGTAAAGAAACTAGTCCATCGGATTCCAGGGAAGGCTGTTTGGTGTTCACGAGAAGGACTCAAGAAAACTCATAGTCATTCTGGACTTGCCGCCACTCAACAAGTTCAAATAAAACAGCAAGTTCAGAATGTTAATCCTTCTGAACATAAGGACCTTATTTCAAAAAGGGGTGTTCGTAGTCTTGTCAGATCTGAAAGATATCTATTGGCAGTTTCCAGTCAGTCACCCCCTCCCCTCCTACCTAGGATTCAAGTTACAGAGGATAACGTATGTCCCAGGAAAGATACTTGTCTGACTAAACACAGTCCTAAGTATCTTCACTGGATTGGCGGACAAAGTCACGCAAAAACCAAGCCTAGAAATGGTTCAGGCAACAATGTAACCTGGACGAAAGGCTGGGGTGGGTAGCACCCGAAGTGGCTGGTCTATGAGCATCAAAGGAAGTGATCCGGTTCCCGTAACATCACGGATGCAAGGTAAGCCTCAAGAAGTCTCAATTCTTTCCAGCTCAAAGACTTCGATGGTTAAAATCCATTGAAACCTGTGGTCACACTAACTCTTCTTTCACTTGGGAATGTAAAAGGAGATCGCAGGGTCGGTCAAAAATCATTGGTATTCAGTCAGGATGCTAATAGAGAGGAGTTCTGAACTTTCTCCAGTTCGCAATAGTGTCATACCTAGTGCTAAGAGCACGCTAAAAGATGCGTTAAGAGTCTGGAAAAGATACACATCAAACGCTCAAAGAGATCTAAAAGGACCGATATCGGTCTTTCCTTAATCACTTCCCTAACAATGGTCAAAGGCCAAAAGCCTATTGAAGACCGTGCCCTTGCAACTACCCCGACTATTGAAGATTATCTGCATGGGTGCCTAGTCAGAAGACTGGGGTGTTCACTCCCGTCAGAGGAAAGTCCAAAGGATTCGGTCATTTCTATCCAAGGCCATATTGGTCCTGTCATGGTTGGAGAAACTCTCTCCACGGAGATCAGACCTCCTCAGGCTGATCTGGGATATCGAAGCGATAATGAGAAGTCAGAACCGACAAGGCTAGAGAACGTCTCATATAGTCTAGGTGACGTTAACCATCCCTTACCTAAAGGGATGGCACCTATCAGCAGTTTATGTACAATCGATCTGCAATGTGACAGTGGATGCTCTACTCGGGCCCAAGCTGATAAAGTTAGAATGATCCACAGACGCAGATCTATTCTCTTCAAGATGGGAACAAGTCCCCGAGCTGCAGATCAACCTGTTTGTCACGAGCTTCATCAAAAAACTACCTCGATATGTAGCCCCATACGAGGATCCTCTAGTGGAGATAACAGACATCATGTCTCTGGTATAGAAGGGAGGGACTCAGGAATTCCTGTTCATCCCATTCAATCTCCTGCTGAAGGTCCTCAACATGCTGAAATCCTTCCAGGGAGGAATAGCTCTGTTGGCTCCCAAGTAGCCTAAGAGCAATCTGTTCCCTTTAGTGAAGGAACCGAAGCTGAGGCTGGCCATAGCTCTGAACCCACGACTATCTCAGAAGGTTCAGAATTTAATTGCCTTCGATTTATCACGGAGAGCCTAAACTTTTCATTTCATGATTTCCTTGCCCTAGCGGTTAGGAAAAGATTTGGGATCTCAGAAGGCAATATAATTTAGAATTCTTAGAAGAATACAAGTCTAATTCAACTAGAAGACAATATGAGTCATCTGGGAAAAATGGGTTACTTTTGTAAAATCAAAAGGACCGAAAGAGATTTCAATGAACTTCTGTCTGTCCTTCTTTGTACACCTTCATAATCAAGGTCTGGCAGTTAACATGATAACTACGTGCAAGTCAGCCTTGACTAGATTTCTTCTATATGCCTTTCAATTGGATCTGGCGAATGAAATCTTTAATAAGATTCCAAAGACATGTGCAAGGCTTAATCCTGCAGCACTGCCAAAGCCCATCTCATGGTCTTTGGACAAGGTCCTACATTATGCCTCATCTGTGAACAATGGAGATTGTTCCCTCAAGGATCTAACCCAATAGGTTATTTTTCTGTTCGCTAAAGCGTCCGAGGTTGGGAGTTAGTGAAAAAGTGACCCCATCTAGATATGAAGGCCACATTTAGTTCACAGAAGTTGGAGAAGTAAATCTCTTTTCTGATCCAGCCTTTCTCACTAAAAACGAGCTACCCACTAAGAGGTGGGGTCCCTGGAGAATCTGACCTCTGAAGGAAGATGTCTCTCTACGTCGTGTTGAGTGTATAAAGGTCTATCTGCGTAGAACTTCAGACTCCAGGGGAGGACAGCTCTTTAAAGGAGAAACCTCTGGATCAAATTTATCCCTAAAACAACTGAGGGCGAAGCTCCCCTACTTAATTCGCAGAGCAGATCCGGACCGTACTCCCGCAGGTCATGATCTGAGAAAAATTACCTCATCACTGAACTTTTTTCAGTATATGGACTTTGAGCGTCCTCACTCATATACTGGATGGAAATCATCCAGGGTGTTCTACAAACACTATGCTAAGCAGGTCCATAAACTGAAGCATTATGTGGTGTCAGCACTTTTATTGTGATCCCCTTTTAAATGAGTGTTACCATGGTGACACTAACTCTGTTTAAAATCTCAGGTGTGGAATTATATAGATAGCACTAGTGCCGCATGTACGTAGTACACAGTGTTGATAGAATATAACAGGTACAGAAATTATGAAGAGAAATTTTATTAAAAACTTTTCTTCAGTCTGAGAGTGGTACTCGTCAATTTTTCCTTTTCAAAAAGGAAAAATAATTTCTGTATATGTCATATGTATAATTCCTTTATCATGCTTCATGCGTTTTACTTGTTAATTCATCCAGTCATTTCTTGGAAATAAATGTCTTTTAGAATGTAATTGCTTCCTAATTCACCTGAAAATTGCCTGTTTAAGATGCCAGAGTTCTTTGACTTACTCATGTAAGTGTACTTCATATCATTGTATGCTTGCAAACAATGGATATAATGGACACCGATATTGGTTCGGCAATATATACAAACCATGCGACTGGTTGTATACCCAGTGCATACTTATGTTTGTTCATATAATATATGCTAACCTTGAGGCCCATTTCTACCATCTAGAATTACTCTTCCCTGTAAGTGGCAGGAAGCACTAACATCGCTTATGATTAGTGATGATGACGGATAACGGTAACGTCATTTGTCTCAAATGGTCCTAATGACCATAGTAATATGGTCCCAAGGATAAGGCACTGATGGAAATCCACAGATACATTAATGCTCTGGTATGCTTCCATCACGACGACATGGCTTGAGCCCAAAAAACGGATTTTGAACGAAGCAAAAAATATATTTTTGGGTAAGAGAGCCATGTCGTCCTGATGGACCCACCCTTCTTTTCTTAAAAAAAGATCTTCACAGTATCCCTCCCGAATCTGCTGTATCTGTAGCACCATGCTCAGTGCTACAAGGAATGTCCGCCATCTTGGACATGGCTCTGTTGTGATACTCAATAGAAGTACAGGAACTAGGGTAACCTTGATACGGCTTCCCTTCTAATTCTGTCACTTTCCCCCTCGAAGCATAAACGCTATTCGGGGTGCAGATTGCTATGTCGTGTGTCAAGAATATGTCCCTGATATTTTACGATATCCTTGAGAAAAAATTTAAGGATATTCGCGCCAAGAGTTAGGATTCTGGAGACCTAAAGGTAAATTCTCTGGGAATATCACTGTAGTCAAATATCCCTTAGGAAGCTACCATTAGGAACCTTCCATCAGGACGACATGACTATCTCACCCAAAAATAGATTTTTTGCTTCACTCAAAATCCGTTCTCTTAACCAAAATCTTTCCTTCCCACGCCCATCATTCTTTCAATTTCGGTAACGACCTGAGGAATGAAATAGCTTTAAATGAAATACTATATTTCATAAGGCACTCCATTATGCAAATCAAGGTATCCATGAATATCCCATGATATACAATTGCATATAATCTCTCTCTCTCTCTCTCTCTCTCTCTCTCTCTCTCTCTCTCTCCTCTCTCTCTCTCTCTCTCTCTCTTCCCATGTTATTAGGAGTCTTTGACAATTCTGAAAAACACAGCAGCAGAGAAAGAAATATGATTGCTGAGAGGTTTAGTTTTCCAATCATTTGATTTTTTTTATTAATTTGGATCATTATTAGTTTATTATTCAGAAATTTCTCGGTTTCTTAAGCAAATAATCTTCTGTCAAACAAAGTTTCAAGTTGTTTTGGACAACCCTAGAATCTATATAATTTGACAGCCAAAGATAATAAAAATTATCATTTCAGTTGAATATGAATTATGCCTCCTTATACAAGGCCTTTTGATCATTAATTGATTAATTTTTCATTCAAAAATTCACCGAAAGTTAAACGAAAAATATTGCCAAATATAATCAGTGTAAACGAATTATTCCAACGAAATCTTGGCTTCTTTGAGTTACGTTTTCAATATGGTTTTGGTTATACTAATTCCCTTACATTTTATATACCTGAGAGTTCGTTGACTTTATCTCACCTTTTCTCTCTCTCTCTCTCTCTCTCTCTCTCTCTCTCTCTCTCTCTCTCTCTCTCTCTCTCTCTCTCTCTCTCTCTCTCTCTCCTACATCTTTGCATCTTATTACTATAATGATGGAAGGGTTTCTGTTTTCTAGAAATTAGATTATGGTGAATATTCTCTTTAAGAAAATGGGATATAATTGAGTTTTTTAGCTCATTCTTATAAACAATATGTAACTGAATGAAAATTAGATATTCTCTTAAGAAATTAAATTAACATCCTGGATTCTCACATTACACACACCATTAAAAAAAGGAAATCTTTCAATAGAATGAAAACTTGGTATTACCTTTAGACCGATCTTTTGACATATTGGATAAAGCTTACCATAGTCATTCAAAATATCCTCAGTCAGAAGAAAAATCCATTCAAGTCGATAATAGTAAAACTCGCTGAACTTTACACCAAATTTCCTGAAGAATGCTATACTTATATATCAATAATTTAGAAAAGAAAAAAAATACTGCCTTATGAGTTTATGAACAGTTACATATAAAATAGATACAAAGATCATATTAGGTCGAATAGAAAGACACCAAGACTTTCATCAACCAAGAGATCAGGCAGGTTTAGAACTTGGTATTCAACAACTTCTCATATGCATGCGATCAACTGTCTAGTAAATTATCAACTGAGGATGACAAACCACAATGAATTAAATTCATATATTGCAGTTTTTTTTTTTTTT
>NC_090738.1:138402406-138437600 GCF_036898095.1 Palaemon carinicauda | reverse complement strand
GAAGTGATAATCTTAAAAAAAAAAAAAACTAAATTTTCTTCCTGTAAATTTTATTTTCTTCTTCTTGTAATTTAAATATAATCATCACTTTCTATTATTAATTTTCGCATTTTTATTGTTTCTTAGTTAATTTTTATTTGCTTATTGTATTTTAACATTTTGTGTTTTTAAGTATTTTCACTTAGGTACAATTACATTGATGAGTGGATGGGAACGAGACGAACATAACCGCCTCCGTCGCATATCCCGCTTACCAAGTTATCTTCACATTCCATCTCTTCAATTTCTGAAATGGCTGACGAACCCATAGAAGCCGGAATTGGGCCACAACCTATTCCATTGCCAGAAGCTGCCCCTATTCGTTCTTTACGAGATTATCTACATCCCAGGACGACCATGCCATCATGTATTGCACCTTTGGTACAAGGCCATGCTTTCAACTTCCGACCAGGTATGATTCCTCTCCTACCAACATTCCACGGTATGGAGTCAGAAAATCCCTACCTATTCATCCGAGAGTTTGATGAGGTTTGTTCTACTTTTCATGAGCCGCACTGTCCTATTGAGGTAATTCGTTTCAAACTCTTCCCTTTTGCTCTAAAGGACAAGGCTAAAATGTGGCTAAATGCACTTAGAGTTGGGATAATCACTTCATGGCAAGGTATGGAAACTGAATTTTTAAAGAAATTTTTCCCAATGCATCG
This sequence comes from Palaemon carinicauda, assembly GCF_036898095.1. Classification (NCBI taxonomy): domain Eukaryota; kingdom Metazoa; phylum Arthropoda; class Malacostraca; order Decapoda; family Palaemonidae; genus Palaemon; species Palaemon carinicauda. The sequence goes on along the minus strand of NC_090738.1, from coordinate 138,436,896 downwards.
AACTAACTCCTATAAAAAATTGATAATGAACTTCAGAGAAAAAGAGGGAGAAACGTTTTATGCATGTTGGGATCGTTTTAAAGATTTGTTAAATGCATGTCCACACCATGGTTATGAGGATTGGCGTTTAGTTAACTTTTTCTATGACGCTCTTTCTTCGAGACTAAAACAATTTATTGAGTCTATGTGTAATGGTACGTTCTTTGATAAAAGCCCACTGGAGGCATTTGATTATTTTGATTTCCTAGCTGAGAGTGCCCAATCTTGGGACACTCAAAATGACTATGACCGTTCAAATCTTTCACTGAACCATTTAGTGGCGGGAAGCACCGCCTCGGTCATGAGGATGACGTAAATACACGTCTAACTATTTTGGCTAGGAAAGTTGAGCAAATTGAGTCAAAACCCATCCAAAAAGCTAAAGTTTTTACTGTTTGCACAATTTGTGAATCTAATAAACATGTGACTGATGATTGTTCTACTCTTCCAGCATTTAAAGAAGTTCTCCACCAGGATCAAAATCAGGTAAATGCTGTAGGTTTTCAAGGGAAGCCATATGTTAACAATCCATACGGAAACAGTTACAATCCGGGATGGCGAAACCACCCAAATTTTAATTGGAGGGAAAGTCAAGACCATGGTCAAACAAGCCACCAGACAAATCCTCAGCCTCCACCGTACCAGAATCCTCAACAGCCACCAACTCAAATTCAAACTCAAGCTCAAGTTCCACATACCCAAACCCAAATCAGAGTATACCACCGTATGTACCACCACCAAAGAGAGACCAAACCAGTGAGGTAGACAAGTTAGCTGCATCATTAAACTCATTCATCCAACTCCAAGCTAATCTTGCCACCCAATTACCACAACTACACACATATCCAAGCCAAGACTGATACCAACACTCAAACTATCGATAATATCCAAAAATCTTTAGCTCAGATCACCAAGACACTGGAAAAAGGAAATTTCCTCCCAAACAGTTCCAAATCCAAAGAACCAGGGGAATTGCTCATTATCAGTGAAATTGAGGTTGAATTAGTTGAAGCTATTGGGGCACTTAGAAGTGGGAAAATTCCAGCAGAAGCTGAAACATTGCAGATGAAGAGGCAGAAAATCCATCTTGAGACAGAACCGATCATGGACAATCCAGAAGATGAACCTGTTCCAGAGAAGAAAGATGATTGTTCCACCTCTGCTTCAGAGAAAGATGTTGTTGTCACGGTAAGTCCTCCTATGCCCTATCCATCTCGTGTGCAACCTTGTGTTAAGAACATGTCTTCTGAAATCTTTGATGTGTTTAAGCATGTGAATGTGAACATACCTCTTTTAGATGCTATCAGACAAATTCCATCATATGCTAAATTCCTTAAGGATTTGTGTACTGTAAAAAGAAAGTTACATGTAACTAAGAAAGCATTCTTAACTGACCAAGTTAGCTCAATAATCCAACATGGAATACCCCAAAAATTTAGAGATCCCGGATCACCCACTATAACATGCATAATAGGAACATCTACAATTGAACATGCTTTGTTAGATCTAGGAAGTAGTGTGAATTTGATACCTACCACTTTGTATGAAACTTTGGGGCTAGGTAAATTAAAAGACACTTCCATGATTCTACAACTTGCTGATAAAAGCATGAAAATGCCTAAGGGCATTGTTGAAAATGTTCTTGTTCAAATTGAAAATTTTTATTATCCGGTAGATTTTGTTGTCTTGGATATGAACATGTCGCATGCACCTAATAAATCTTCTGTAATTTTAGGAAGACCGTTTCTGGCCACAAGCAATGCATTGATAAACTGTAGAAATGGCATGTTAAAAATCACATTTGGTAATATGGCCCTTGATTTGAACATTTTTAACAAAACGGTTGAATCAAAAGAATTAGAGAATGTGCATGAGCTGTGTTTACTTGAATCACTTGTTGATGATTGTGTTGATTTTTGCCCTATTAACATGATGCGTGATTTGAATGTTGCGAACGATTTTGAGTCATCATTTTTAGCCTTTATTGATGAACATTTTATGGATGATGAAAAAGATGAATCTACTGTAAATAGTAAAGAGAATGAAAATGGATCTGAATCACTACCAAAGATTACTAATGAATATTTAGATAGTAGTGATAAAGAAAATTTTGTGTTTGAATTTACTCCTGAAATTGGCCAACCACCACCCACATTTCGGTCCCCCGAAATCTCTTGGAATTCAACCAATTTTCATCCATTGTCAAACACATGTATCACTATTTGGAAAAAGTTACGTAAAAAGACAAATGTATCGAGTTATGTGACCATTCCCTTCTTTGACAAGCCAATTTGTATTTTTGTTTATTTTTGTTTTTGCGTGTTTTTTCTTTGTTTTCTTATTTTATTTTGTTATTTACTAACCCCATTTTGTGAAGTATCCAAAGTTTTCTCTTTTCAGTGTGTATAGTTTTCAGGTACACCGGTTAAAAGGCGGATAACGGTACTCCGTGACTATTTAGTCGGTTTCTTCAGTCTCCCACAATTACTGATACCCTTGAAATCAAGCCATGGATGAAATACTTGCCAATCTCCAGAAACACTTTCCCTCTCTCCCTCAAAATGTAATTCTGAAAATTTACAAGTCACGAGCTGAAAGAATGAGACTTCTCATGAGTAAAGGTATACCTAATGATCTGCGCTGGATCATTGAGGCAAGAGTTCGTTTGGCAGGTGAGTCATCTAACTCTTTCATTTCATACATGCCTGGTTTTGGGAAAAGCACCTATTCTCGCAAACGTCGAGCAAAACAAATGGGTGTTTGTTACAAATGTGCTAGGATGACTTGCAACACACGTTGTAAGACTTTAGGAATGGTGTCTGATAATCGTGAAGATAAAATTAAATTCATTAAGGATGGCTTGAGTAAGGAGTCATTAGATGATATCGAATCGACTCTTGAGACGCATCCTAGTGGATATGTGCATATTGCAATTCACAGATTACATACAAAATTTCAAAAAGAACATTCTCAGTACAGTCTTGGGAATCTGACATTAAAAGACCCTGTTTGCCAATTTATAAGAAAATTGGATGGGAAGCATATCCTCGACCCATAGAGGCCGTTAAAAGGTGTTACTGGACGTCAAACCAGAGGAAGAAGTGAGCCACAATCACTGTTGTAAATATCATTTAAAAAAAATAAAAAAAAAATTTAAAAAAAAAATAAAAAAAAATTTACTGTTTTTCATTTTGTTGTTATCTGACCAACTTTTTTCTTGCAGACGCTAGTGCCACCTACCGACAGTATCTCCTTTATTGATTTATCCGATATATTTCGCTGTTCATTTGACAAATTGACATCTTTTCTGATCTATAAATACAGCTTTTACTTCATTCTTTCATGCAAAACAAATATCAAAGAAAAAAAGAGGGAGTAAAGAAATGGCCACCACTTCATCTCGTAGAATTTCTAACATCTGTGTCTTTTGCGGATCTAGTCCTGGAAAACTTCATGAATTTCTTGACTTGGCAAAAGAAGTTGGTAAGGTTCTTGCTGAGAGAAAAATACACTTGGTGTATGGAGGAGGCGATCTTGGTTTAATGGGAGCCGTTTCAAAAGCTGCAAATGAAGGAGGTAGTCAAGTTTTGGGAATCATCCCAAAAACATTGGCTGATTCTAACCTTATCGGAAAATCAAACGGAGAAGAGCTAATTGTTTCAGGTATGTCTAGCCGATTAATAGAAATGATTAATCATTCTGATGCTTTCATTGCTTTACCAGGTGGACTCGGCACTATGGAGGAAATCTTTACAGTCGCATCTTGGGCACATTTAAATATCCATCGCAAACCAATTGGACTGTTGAATGCCAATCATGTTTTTGATGTCCTTTTGGTATTTCTTGACGATCAAAAGCGACTTGGGTTGCTTTCTACAGAAGCAAGAGATATAATCCTATGTGCCGACAATATTAATGATTTGATTGATCAACTACAAACATATGTGCCTCGAATTGATCCGATTCTCTCTAAATTGGATTGGTCAGATAGTGGTAGTAGCAAAAGGCCAAGGATCGACTTGGACCTTAATCTATAACTTTTCTTTGTTTTCATTTTTTTGTATAGTTTTGTTTGTTATTTCATTTTCCTGATATGTTTATTCAAGATGGCTGAGTAAGGAGTCCTTACTTCTGAGACGCATCTTGAATAATCATCGTTTTTTTTTATTTTTAGTTTTGTTATTTTATTGTGTGTTTAATCTTTTCAGATGACGTTTGTGGGTATCGTCGCTGTAAGCCCTCACGAGACTACAACTCGTCCACTAGGGTCACCTAGGGGTTTAAAGGCTTGTTGCATAAGCTAAATGCAATCGTGTTCCCTACGAAAGTGGCTTAATTTTTTCGTTTATTTTATTTGATCTATTTTTAATTTAGTTTTATTTCAGTTTCCCACTCAAATAAGTGAAGCATCCAAGGTAAACTCTAAACCTAACTCCTGTTTTCAATTTCCTGCATTGCGGACTATGCAAAAATTTAGTTGGGGGGTGATATACCATGTTTCACATGTTTATAAACTTAGATTTTACCTTGTTTTAAATTTTTATTTTTTTTAAAAAAAAAAATTTGATGACAAATTAACTTAGTTTTGTTTGATTTTATTTCATCTTTGAATTTTATAGCTACTTTTTGCATGATTGTTCTCTCCTGCCATTTAAGTTTGCTTATTTAGCGATTTTTATCTAGACTCATATAATACATGCACTTCCCTAAGCTTTTAAAGTAATCATTGAGAAATGCATACATGTTGAAAAAAATCAAGCTATATCAATTATTTTGGTGAGACGAGAGAATTGAGAGATTACAGTGTAGTAGTTAATATTGATTTGTTGAGTTAGTACTTAATTTTTTGTGGAAATATTTGTATATATTATAAATTTGGAAAATGATGAATGTCAATTTAGGATTTCGTTTGTGCCTTTCAAGCCAACCTTTCAATGTTTCCATTAGATAAGCCCCTTTGAGCCTAAAAAAAAAAAAAATCTTTCTTTGATCACCCATTCAATAGACCCACTTTAAAAAAAAAATTGAGCTTAGTTTCTAGGATCCTCGTACCAAATACTTCCATGTATATGCTAAGGATTTACATTATGTTGGGTTTAAAATAATTTTTGGGGATATGTTATATAAATTTCTTTATTTTCTTCTTCAAAAAAAAAAAATGAGTGAATAAGTTCGATTTCGTAGCCTCTCTAACTCAAGCAATTAAGTCCGTAGAGGTGTTTTAACACCTAGTGCCCTAAGATCAACTGGTCTGGGAGTCATTGACCCAAAGCTTGTTACATGGGTTAAAGAAAAAGCTTAAAGAAATCGAACAGTGTGTAAAAAAAAAAAAAAAAAAAAAAAAGAACAAAGTTTATCTTCAAAAAAAAAAAAAAAAGAGAAGAAAACGAAAAGAAAAGAAGATGGTTGTTGATATATAAAAAAAAAATGGGTATTTATTTAAAAAAAAATGTTGAAAAGATCTTTGGTATATTGTGGAAACTTTGAAAATTTTATCCACTCTTTTCCCTTTTTTTTCTTGAAACCCTTACCTTAGCCACATTACAACCATAATTATTGACATTTTGATTTCAAGTTATAATATTTTACATCTTATTTCCATTTCATTTGTGCTTATCATATAATCAATATATATACTTACTACTTGTACCGAAAATGTAGCCTTGTCTTATTTGAGTGATCAACTTTTCCAACTCCATTGAGTGAATATCCAAACACATGCCCAAATATTAAATGATTTACCTTGTGAGGAATGGAGTTGTAGTTATAGCTTGAGATGTTTCTTGTATATGCATGATCAATATGAAAAATAAAGCTTAGCACACATACACTTGAGTCTTTATAAAGGTTTGTAAATAAAATAACTTTTATGGCATTTGTAGAATTTGATTGTTTTTGCACTTAATATTCATTTATGAAACATAATCAAAATTTTTGTTGAGTCATGAGTCATCATTTTTATTTCGCTTTAGTTTGCTAGAGACTACCAAAAGCTAGTTGGGGGGTGTGATAATGCTAATATTTGTTATTATTTAGGGTATTTGTAGACCCATTTTAGCATTATTTTGTGTTATAATTGATAAATTAATATAATTATATGTCTTTGTGTTTTTAATTGACTTTATATTATTTTGTGTTATAATTGATAAATTAATATAATTATATGTCTTTGTGTTTTCAATTGACTTTATATTATTTTTAGATAATTATCTTATGTTATAATTAATATAATTATATATCTTTGTGTTTTTAATTGACTTTATATTATTTTTAGATAATTATCTTATGTTATAATTAATATAATTATATGTCTTTGTGTTTTTAATTGACTTTATATTATTTTTAGATATAAAAATATCAACTTGGCAAAATATGAACTTTAAATTCGTCATTAATTTCCGATTTGCACTGTATTCGTATTTTGGCCATAACTTTCTCTACAGATGTCGGATTAAGGTGATTCAAAAGGCGTTTTTGTACAGAATTAAAAGATTTACAACTTTGTAGTTGAACACAAAACCCAGTTCGGACATCTAGATGGTCGAAAATGCCTCCAAAGTCAAGAATTTACAAAGCATCATTCATTGTCATCCACTTGCAATGTATCTCAAGCTACAAAGACATTTCATCAACTATCTCAAGCTACAAAGACATGTATCTCAAGCTACAAAGACATTTAATCAACTATCTCAAGCTACAAAGACATTTCTCAAGCTAACTCAAGCTTTCCTTGGATTTTAGTCTCTAAATATCTAGATTTTTATTATTTAATTAAATGTTGTTTTTGTAATTATTTTGCCATTTTATTTCCTATAAATAGAGGCAAAAGTTAGTTAGTTCTTGTTAGTTCTTTTTAGTTAGTTAGTTTAAACTTAGAGTTTTTTGTTAGTTAGTAAGTTTAGAAGAGAATTCATAAGTTGTTCATAAGTGTTCTTCAATTTCAATACAAGTTCAAGTTTTCTTCAAGTAAGTGTTCTTCAATTTCCATCAAGCATTTGCCGTTAAGCCTTCAAGATCTCAACCCTTAGGATGAAATCCTACCTTTTGTCTATGACAAAGGGAGGCTAAATCCTTTGGTGTTGGGGTATGAAAGAGCCGACATAATATTCTAAGGTAAATTCTAGCACAACTTTGCGCTTCAAGGTAAGTCAAGTGTTTTATTATTTTTAATATTTCCATGTTTAAATCTTTGCACTTTGATTATAAGCATGAATATGAAAGGTAAAACATTGATAGAAATCATTACATAACCAAGCATCAAATTTATGAACATGACATTTTTAGATCACCTTGATAAAAATACAATTTAGAGATGTTAAATTTATTCCAAGGCTCTATATAGAAAACCTTGATAAATCTACACTTTAAAAAATGATAAATTTATTCCAAGGCTTTAAAAATGCATGTAGGCATGAATAATAAAGATGATTGAAACTTGATAGGTTTGTACCTTTGGGGATAGTGAACCTTAGGACAATCTATTATTAAGAGTTTTGTAAGAATGTACCTTTGGGGATAGTGAACCTTAGGACACCTTACTTAGGAGAAATCTTTGTTGTTGCGTGTAATCATTAAATATGTTGTGAATGTTGTGAACTTATATATCTTAGATATGGATAATAAAGATTATTGAAACTTGATAGGTTTGTACCTTTGGGGATAGTGAACCTTAGGACAATCTATTGTTAAGAGTTTTGTAAGAATGTACCTTTGGGGATAGTGAACCTTAGGACACCTTACTTAGGAGAAATCTTTGTTGTTGCATATTATTATCAAACATGTTGTGTATGATTTAGATATAAAATAAGTTGTGTATGTGACATAGAATACCTTAGAGTTAGTGTTGGTAAATTCATCACCCCGCACCTCCTTTTTTATAGATTTTTAATTCAAGCAATTTTAGTTTTATTTTTATCACTTTTAAGTTATAAAGAAATTAGGCACAAGCATCTTAGGCACAATTTCATCCCTTGGGAAGAATGACCTTGGACTCTCGAGTCCTTGTATTATAATTGATATCTACGGTCTTGCACTTGGGACCTTAAACGGGCTCCCTCCTCTGCGGTGGTTTGCCCACAATCATCCATCTTCAAAATGATATTAAAGAGGCACGTTGTCTGAGCTTGAAGGAGAAAAAGAAGACGTGTCAAGATTGGTCTCCTCTGCCAATGGGTGTTTTAAAATTTAATGTGGATGGCTCTGCTAGAGAGAAACCGGCACCATCAGGCATATGGGGAGTATTGCAAGATCATGAGGGGAAGATACTATATATTTTTTCATGTAGTGTAGATATAATTGACTCAAATAGTGCTAAACTAATGGCTATTTTGAAGGCGCGGCGCTAAATCTTGTTAGTTTAAGGGGATTAAGAATCGAAGGACTAATCATTGAAAGTGACTCTAAAGTCGCGGTTTCATAGGTGAAATGAGTGGATGTGGGGGTATGGAAGTATAATTTCTTGTTGAATAAGATCTCTAATGTGTGGCCAGTAAATTTTTCCTGCTCTGTTAAGTTTAAAGGGAGGGGCTCGAATATGTTGGTAGATTTATTTGTTAAAAAAGGTGTGGATTGTATTGTTGACTTCGTAGCTTGGATATAATAGTGAGGATTATAAAGGAATTGAGTTAAAATTATGTGATATGTTGGCTAAAGGAGGCCATTTAGAGAGAAGACCCCTGATAGACTATTGGTATTGCAATTTTGATGGCTTCTGCTAAAAATGGGCATGTCGTTTTAGTTATTGCCTGATGATAATGGGTTCTGGGTAGTGTGGTCTTAGAATTAATTGCTCTTATTATGTCCGTTTCCAAAGGGAGGCGTCTTCGGTAGGTGGTTATGCCGAGTCTTGTAATCCTTGTTATAGGGTTTTGGGCTGGTGTTGTTTTTGTTTTAGGTAAGGGATGGGGTGTGCTTCTTTTTCTTTGTCTCTCCTTGTTTTTTGTTTGTCTTTTACAGAGTCGAGTGCTTGGGATTGGGGCTTGATTAGTTTTAGTCTTAAGTGTTTCTTAAGTAATGGTAAGTTTCAATGGGTCTTTCTAAGGTAAATTTTACCATGATTTTTATCAAAGATCTGGGTTGGGGGTTTTTCATTTATATAACTTTATATGATGGTGTCTTTGAATCTTGGATATTGTCAGAGGAATCATTCCGTTTGCGGCTGCTACTGCTCTGCTCTTGCCTTGCTCAGTGACTATTGGTTACTCATGTTACTGCCAGATTGAAGGTTTTTGTTGCCATTGATGAGGTGGTACTGCATATAGTTGGTTCTTGATTACCTTGGTGGATGGTTTTTTAGTCGGGCTTATAAAACTGGCTTGATATCATTAAGATCGGTGCACTGATGGGTCTGATGCTGTCAAATATAGAAGTTTAGAAGTACAATCTGATGCTTTTATAGTAGGGAATATGGTTCGTTCCTTGGTACAGGAGGCTATTCAACAGATCTAAGATCTCAAAGTTACAATGATCAATTGGTAGTGTCCGGTTGCAATGAGGGGGAACGCCAATGCTGAGGTTGTAAATGGTTCAAATGTGTTTTGTGGCATGTCTCAGGTTTGCCGGCTGCGATGGTAGCCAGAACATAATAGTGTGAAAGTGTTTATCCTGTTTATTTGAGTGCTCCATGTGAAAGTATTATGTGCGATATTTTTATATTTTTATAATTGACATTATAATAAAATTGATTATGCATTTAAACAAAAAAAACAAACAAAAAAAAATGAAGAAAAAAAAGTGAACTGAAAAGAGAGAAAAAAACGCAATTTTATGTAGGGATGAATATTTTAATGGATTTAAAAAGGAAAACAAATATTAAAAAAATGGTTTAATGAGAATTATTTTAATATTTAAAAGAGTGTTTAGAGTAAAAAATGATTTTCAAAATTTAATAAATAAATTTACAAAATATAAATATATTCAAAATATATTTTAAAGTGTAAATAATCTCACTCATATTATATTATTTATATATTTTTATTCAACCATTAGATAGGGTTAAAGAGAAATATTTTAGTTCAATCAAAAAAAAAAAAAAATAGTCAGCGAAAGCCCCTCAAAATAAAATAAAGAAGGGTTTTAAGCACCGCTTTTAGAATCGGTTCAATTGGTCGGCAAATCAATTATGAGTTTGGTTAAGTTTAATTTTAAAATTTAAAAATTAAGAATATTAGTTAAAATAAATAAAAATTAATAAAATCAGATAAAAAGTTATATTTTTTTTTAATGTCAATTAATTTTTTTAAATTTTTAAAAACGGTTTTAACCAATTAAATTAATAACTTAATAATTTTTTTAAAAATTGATTTAATTACTGATTTATATTTAAAACAATAGTTTTAAATAAATTATTTTTAAAAACTTTGGTTTCTTAATTTTTTTTTATAAACGACAAGAACTTATGTCGCAAAAGTCAAAAAGAAAACTAAAAAAACAACAAAAGTAAGAAAAAAAGAAAAGAAATAGACACGCATATTAATTTGTCCAGTTTCTGTAAACATTATATAATGATTCAGTTTAATTTCGGTTCTGTTGAGTTTGACTTTAGTTTAGTTTAGTTTTGTTTGGTTTCATTTAACTTGATTTTTAATTTTAATTTTTGAATTTTTTAAATTAAAACTGAATTGGTTATTATATAATTTTAATTCGATTTAAAATTATCAAATCGTTAATAGATTCGAATTTAATTTTAAAATTGTTTGGTTCTAATTTAATTTACGGTTTGAAATTAAATTGGATTTAGATTAAAAAGACACGTGTCCCACCGACAATCTAAAGCTGGACCCACAAGGAGGGGCATGCTGTTCTAACCCATCAAAATCAATAGCCTGAAAGTCTCCAAAAAAAAAAAAAAAAAACTTTACACAAGTGTCACAATCAAAGATAAGTCATACTATGTCCTTTTGGTTTGGCGTGTCGTGTTGAAGACACTCACAATTCTCTCTGTTCTGTCCTTTCCGTCACTTAAATTTCTGACAGTAAAGTTCAGTCATTTAATTATGAACTGACGGATTCCTAATTAGATTCTTTTCGAGAGAGAGATATATATATATATATATATATATATATATATATATATATATATATATATATATATATATATATATATATATATATATATATATATATAACAAAATGTAAAAAATAAAACAGTCGAAAATTAAATTGAATCAAACTGGTTCGAACTCATTTTTATCAACTCGTAATCAATGACACAGGGTAAAAAAGTATGGTATACATTTGAATCCTTTTATAATCTCTTTTTTAAGTATATATCGGTTTTCAACATGAATCCATTTTCATTCATTACTGAAGGAAAATTTACAAAAGAAACCTAATAAAATTTTAAATTATATAAAAAAAAAACACTTTTGATATTCTTATTTTAATAACCAAATATTTCTTTTTTGGACCAAATTACTAATAAAATTTTATATTTTACTTTACACAAAATTCAACTCAATTCATTCCAACCAACTATTCACTATATGTTCTATATCGAAAAATAGTTAGAAGCGGATGGAAATGATTGATTCTTAAACTTAAAGATGAAACTCATCAAAAGTAAACGACGGTGAGCGACAGGTGTTGTCGCCCAAATTACATTTGATGGAAGGGTAATTGGGTATGTAATTTTAGTTTCAAACTAAGTCGCCCTCTTGATAGCACCCGTCTCCTATTACTTCGAGTTTCTACGAGTTTCGACTTATATTTAAAAGAGAAATTAGTAAAATTAGTTAATTTTTTTTTACTATTTGTTAAAATAGGTCGTAATGTTTGGCGTTTATCAAAATAATCAACTTCTCCGAAATGGATTTCGCATAAATTAGTTTATCCGAATTTCATACCGAACTTTTCAAATTATTTAGAGCGGATTCCCGAAATTTTTATATTTTTTTTATTCAGTTTCATTAAAATTTAAGAGATCTAAAATTAAAATTTCAGATTCCCGAATTTATATATATATATATATATATATATATATATATATATATATATATATTTTATTCATGTTCATTGAACTTCGGAGATCCGAAGTTACAAATTCGGATATCCGAAGTTAAGCGAATATTTATAAAACCGGACATTCTCAAAATTTTCCTACTAAAATAGCAAATCATTTTTTGCCAACCTATTTTATAAAGTATCTTCACATTCTCTTAAGTTTGTACTCATTCTCCTAATTCTAAAATAGAACAACTACCTCTAACTTTCTACACTGAGGGGTCTTGGGAGAAATTAGATAATGACATCAATGAATATAGGGGAGGATATATTTTTTTAGAGCTAGTTGATGCGGGTACAACTTATAAGCAGTTAGTGGAAATGCTGTATATCCGGATGCAGAGAAGTCAAATGGAGTATAAAGTTAGTATGAAAAGTTTAATTTCGTTGTATTTGCAGTGACATATAGTTATTGAAATTAGTAGTTGATGAATGTTAAAAGTGTACATTTTATTAACGATAAATGAGTCATTTTACACTTATAATTTCATTAATCCTTCTAAATCTAGCATATTTGTGAAATAATAATTAATTTTATGTTTTATTTATTTTTATTGTTATTTTTATTACTTGTGTAGGTGAAATATTATTTTGGAAAGATTAAATGAAAATCAATCAGTTTCATCGGAGCAGAATTGTCCAGCCGCGCACTAAAATTGAAATTGCTATAACTTTCAATCCGGAAAGAGTTACGAGACCCATAATATACCGATTTAAAGTACTCGAGGAGAAGAATTTAATAGTAATCACTCGAAGGCTATCAGTATCCAATTCGAATCTCAAATTATGTGACAGAAATTAATTTCGGGTTCAACCTTGAAACCGGAAGAAATTCAACTGTTAAATTCAAATCGGACTTGGAAACATTCGCCGCATCCTGATTGGTTGATTGAATGAGCTTACAATAAGTTCAGCTACACAAGATTGCAATCAAGTTATATTAATTAATAGCCTACCATTTTTGATTTTATTAATTAATAGCCTACCATTTTTTATTTTTATTAATTAATAGCATTTTTTGATTTTTATTATTTAATAGCACACCTTTGTTGATTTTTTTAACACCTCTCAACTATAAATAGAGGTGTTTAGAAATCTCAAAGGAGAGAAAAAAATTAGGAAGAAAGAGTTCCATCTTGTAGTAGTTTCTTTGTAATTTTTCATAAGTTTAATAAAATTTCGGTTTTCTTCTTCAATTTCTATCTAGTATATCTTAAGTTAGTGTTGTAATAACTTCATGCTTCCAACCCTTAGGATGAAATCCTACCTTTTGTCTATGACAAAGGGAGGCTAAATCCTTTGGTGTTGGGGTATGAAGAAACCAACATGATACTATAAGGTATCCCAGCACAACTTCAAGCTTCAAGGTAAGTTAGATTTAAGCAACGAGAAAAAGTAAGTTACAACATATTTTTTTTAAATAACCTTGATAAATTCAAACCTTAGGTAAGTTAGATTTATTCCAAAGTTTTATACTTTGATAAATCTTCAACTTAGCAAGGTTTATTTATTCCAAGTATTTAATAAAATATGTTGTATTAATATGTTGTGTAAAATCTAAAAAATAAAAAAAATAAAAGAAGTTGTGCATGTGACATAGGATATCTATAGTTAAGTGTTGGTGGATTTTACCCCGCACCATTTCTTTATTACTGTAATTTAATTTTCAAGCACTCTTTAATTTCTGTAATTTTAATTTTTGAGCAAACTTTGATTTACTTTTCCTGTAAAAAAAAAATAAGCACAAACGTTAGCAAAATAATTCTCTTGGGAAGAATGACCTTGGACTCTTGAGTCCTTGTACTGCAATTGGCATTACGGTCTTACACTTGGGACCTTAAACAGAATTCCCTCCGTTTGGCGTTGCGAAACGCCCTCGGAAAATTCGAGCCAATTCTTGGCGCCGTTGCCGGGGAATTAATTTTGCCATCTTACACGTAAGTGTTTTTCCTTTTCTTTTTCTTTTTTATTTTCCTTTGTTTTGTTTGCTGTAATTTTATTTTTATTTTTTTAACAAGTAAAAAAAAGAAGTAAAAAAAAAACGGTAAAAAGTAAAAAAGTAAAAAAAAAAGTAAAAAAAAAAAAAGATAAAATCTGAATTTTTCTCTTTTCAATTTTTTTTTTTCTGAATTTTTGTTAATTTTAAAATTTTGTAAAAAAAAAAAAAAAAAAAAACTAGTTAAGTCCTTAACAATGGTTCCACGCCCTCGACCTCCTACAGAAAGACAACGTTTGCATGATATTTTTCTTAGATGCAGGAAGGAAAAAAATGAATTGAAACAAGAATTGAAAATTTTCAAAGAATACCTTCTGCCCAAGTTTCAATCATCTCCATCATCCTCATCTATAAATGCTTCCATAATACACACAGAACAATTAATTGCACAACTTGAGAAAATGGAGTACACAGTTCAAATGAGGTCTGAATTGTTGGTAATTAGAGGACGTATTTAAGGATTAATTTTTAGTTTATTTATGTATTTTATTGCTTTACTATTTAATTGTTTGTTAGTTAATTTTTCTTTATTTATTGTATTTTAACATTTTTTTTTGTTGTTGTTTGTTTTTGAGTATTTTTTTACTTAGGTACATTTCCTTTGATGAGTGGATGGGAACGAGACGAACATAACCGCCTCCGTCGCATAGTGCTTACCAGGTCATCTTCACATTCCATCTCTTCAATTTCTGAAATGGCCGATGAACCCATAGAAGCCGGAATTGGGCCACAACCCATTCCATTGCAAGAACCACCAATAGAAGCAGCTCCCATTCGTTCTCTACGGGATTATCTACATCCCGCCAGGACGACCATGCCGTCATGTATTGCACATTTGGTACAAGGCCATGCTTTCAACTTCCGACCAGGTATGATTCCTCTCCTACCAACATTCCACGGTATGGAGTCGGAAAATCCCTGCCTATTCATCCGCGAGTTTGATGAGGTTGTTTCTACATTTCATGAACCACACTGTCCTATTGAGGTAATTCGTTTCAAACTTTTCCCTTTTGCTCTAAAGGACAAGGCCAAAATGTGGCTAAATGCACTTAGAGTTGGGATAATCACTTCATGGCAAGGTATGGAAACTGAATTCTTAAAGAAATTTTTCCCAATGCATCGAACTAACTCCTATAAAAAATTGATAATGAACTTCAAAGAAAAAGAGGGAGAAACATTTTATGCATGTTGGGACCGTTTTAAAGATTTGTTAAATGCATGTCCACACCATGGTTACGAGAATTGGCGTTTAGTTAACTTTTTCTATGACGCTCTTTCTCCGAGACAAAAACAATTCATTGAGTCTATGTGTAACGGTACGTTCTTTGATAAAAGCCCGGAGGGGGGCATTTGATTACTTTGATTTCCTAACCGAGAGTGCCCAATCTTGGGACACTCAAAATGAGTATGACCGTTCAAATCCTTTCACTGAACCATTTAGTGGCGGGAAGCACCGCCTCGGTCATGAGGATGACGTAAATGCACGTCTGACCATATTGGCTAGGAAAGTTGAGCAAATTGAGTCAAAACCCGTCCAAAAATCTAAAGTTTTTACCGTTTGCACAATTTGTGAATCTGATAAACATGTAACTGATGATTGTCCTACTCTTCCAGCTTTTAAAGAAGTTCTCCACCAAGATCAAATTCAGGTAAATGCTGTGGGATTTCAAAGGAAGCCATATGTTAACAATCCATACGGGAACAGTTACAATCCGGGATGGCGAAACCACCCAAATTTTAATTGGAGGGAAAATCAAGACCATGGTCAAACAAGCCACCAGACAAATCCTCAGCCTCCACCGTACCAGAATCCTCAACAGCCACCAACTCAAGCTCAAGTTCCACCATACCCAAACCCAAATCAGAATTTGCCACCTTATGTACCACCACCAAAAAGAGACCAAACCAGCGAGGTAGACAAGCTAGCTGCATCATTGAACTCCTTTATCCAACTCCAAGCTAATCTTGCCACCCAATTGACCACAACCACAGCACATATCCAAGCCAAGACTGATACCAACACCCAAGCTATCGATAATATCCAAAAATCTTTAGCTCAGATCACCAAGACACTGGAAAAAGGAAAATTCCCATCCCAAACAGTTCCAAACCCAAAGAACCATGAGAATTGTTCCTCCATTAGTGAAGTTGAAGTTGAATCAGTTGAAGCAATTGGGGGCACTTAGAAGTGGAAAAATTCCAGCAGAAGGCGAAAGACTACAGATGAAGAGGAAGAAAATCCATCCTGAGACAGAACCGATCATGGACAATCCGGAAGATGAACCTGTTCCAGAGAAGAAAGATGATTGTTCCACCTCTGCTCCAGAGAAAGATGCTGTTGTCACGGTAAGTCCTCCTATGCCCTATCCATCTCGTGTGCAACCTTGTGTTAAGAACATGTCTTCTGAAATCTTTGATGTGTTTAAGCATGTGAATGTGAACATACCTCTTTTAGATGCTATCAGACAAATTCCATCATATGCTAAATTCCTTAAGGATTTGTGTACTGTAAAAAGAAAGTTACATGTAACTAAGAAAGCGTTCTTAACTGATCAAGTTAGATCAATAATCCAACATGGAATGCCCCAAAAATTTAGAGATCCCGGATCACCCACCATAACGTGCATAATAGGAACATCTACAATTGAGCATGCTTTGTTAGATCTAGGAAGTAGTGTGAATTTGATACCTACCACTTTGTATGAAACTTTGAGGTTAGGTAAATTAAAAGACACTTCCATGATTTTACAAACTCGCTGATAAAAGCATGAAAATGCCTGAAGGGCATCGTTGAAAAATGTTCTTGTTCAAATTGGGAATTTTTATTATCCGGTAGATTTTGTTGTCTTGGATATGAACATGTCGCATGCACCCAATCAATCCTCTGTAATTTTAGGAAGACCATTTCTGGCCACAAGCAATGCATTGATAAATTGTAGAAGTGGCATGTTAAAAATCACATTTGGTAATATGGCCCTTGATTTAAACATTTTTAACAAAACGGTTGAATCAAAAGAGATAGAGAATGTGCATGAGCTGTGTTTACTTGAATCACTTGTGGATGATTGTGTTGATTTTTATTCAAATGATATGATGCATGATTTAGATCTAGATGATGACTCGGAGTCACTGTTGCGAATTACCGATGGGTATTATTGCAATAGTGATAAAGATGATGAATCTTCTCGAGTGAGTGAAAGTGAGAAAGAAATTCTACCTCGGTTCGGCCAATTGCCCTTCATTCGTAAGGTGGCCGATCCTTGTGTATTCTTTGATGTTTGCCTTGTGACCAAGGGCCAAACCTTTTGGCCTGAATTTGAAAAACTGCTCCCGTTCCTAGAATTGTTCCTTCCGATCTTGAGATTCCTAAGTTAGATCTAAAGCCCCTTCCAAGTAATCTTAAGTACTCATACCTTGGACCAAGCGAGACCTTTCCCATCATAATATCCTCATCACTTAACTTGGACCAAGAGCAAGATTTACTTGATGTGCTCAAAAGGCACAAAGGTGCTATAGGTTGGACTATGGCCGATATTAAGGGTATCAACCCTTTGATTTGTACACACAAGATAAGCATTGAGGAAAATGCACGACCTACACGCCAACCTCAACGTCGACTTAACCCCACTATGAAAGAGGTAGTTAAGGATGAAGTGTTGAAACTTTTGGATGTAGGAGTCATTTACCCAATCGCGGACTCTTCATGGGTTAGTCCAACCCAAGTTGTCCCCAAGAAAGCCGGACTCACTGTTGTGAGGAATGAGTCCAATGAACTGATACCCCACTAGAGTACCAACTAGTTGGCGTATGTGCATAGACTACCGCAAACTCAATCTAGTTACCAATAAGGATCATTTTCCTTTGCCATTCCTTGACCAAGTACTAGAGAGAGTAGCTGGCCACGAGTTTTACTGTTTCCTTGATGGGTATTCAGGATACTATCAAATTGAAATTGCCCCCGAAGATCAAGAGAAGACTACCTTCACTTGTCCTTTCGGTACTTTTGCTTTTAAGCGAATGCCCTTCGGTCTTTGTAATGCACCCCGCCACATTCCAACGGTGTATGACATCCATTTTTTCTGACATGAGTGAAAATTGCCTAGAGGTCTTCATGGATGACTTTTCTGTCTTTGGAGATTCATTTGCTTGTTGCTTAGCAAACCTTGAGAATGTCCTAGCTAGGTGTGAGGAGAAAAATCTCTTGTTGAATTGGGAAAAATGCCATTTCATGGTTCAACAAGGGATAGTTTTAGGACATGTGATCTCTTCCAAAGGAATAGAAGTTGATAAATCTAAACTTGAGATCATTTCTAAACTACCCCCACCTAGGAACGTAAAAGAAGTCAGATCCTTTTTAGGACATGCCGGATTCTATAGGAGATTCATCGAGAACTTCAGTTCTATTGCACTACCGATGACTAATCTCTTAAAGAATGATGTGAGTTTTGTTTGGAGTGAACAATGTCAGGAGAGCTTCAGTAAGCTCAAACAAAAATTGACCACCGCACCTGTCATCAAACCACCACTTTGGTACCTACCTTTTGAAATCATGTGCGATGCGAGTGATCTAGCATTAGGGGCCGTTCTCGGCCAAAGGATTGACAACAAACCACATGTCATCACATATGCTAGTAAGACCCTCAATAGTGCTCAGTTCAACTACACTACTACTGAAAAGGAATTACTAGCTGTTGTCTTTGCCTTGGATAAATTTCGAACATATGTGCTAGGTTCACCCATCACCATTTTCACGGACCATTCAGCCCTTAAGTACCTTCTGAGTAAGGAAAGATGCCAAGCCTAGGTTAGTTAGGTGGATTCTGCTCCTTCAAGAATTTGATATCACTATCAAAGACAAGAAGGTGTGGAAAATGTTGTTGCTGATCACCTTTCCCGCCTTAACCTAGATGACCAATCTATGGATGACCCTATTAAAGACGCTTTCCCAGATGAGAGCTTATTTTCGGTCTCCATCCTGCCTTGGTTTTCGGATATAGTGAACTACATAGTTACGGGCACTATTCCGAAACAATGGAACTCACATGAGCGGAAACTATTCTTTTTCGGAGGTGAAAAACTTCTTCTATGATGAACCATACCTGTTTAAATACTGTAAAGACCAAGTTGTTAGGAGATGTGTGGCCAATCACGAAATCAATAAGATAATTTTGTTTTGTCATGATGGGTTTTGTGGTGGCCACTTCTCAGGAAAGAAAACATGCAGTAAGATACTCGACTGTGGCTTTTATTGGCCAACATTGCATAAGGATGTACTTGCATACTGTAAATCTTGTGATTCATGTCAAAAATTAGGGTCAATCTCAAAAAGGAACATGATGCCTTTGTCTCCAATATTTGTTGTTGAAATTTTTGATATATGGGGCATTGATTTCATGGGTCCTTTCCCTAATTCTTTTGGTCATGTTTACATCCTTAATGCGGTCGAGTATGTTAGTAAGTGGATGGAAGCAATACCAACTAGAACAAATGACCATCAAGTTGTTTGCAGATTCTTAAAAGAAAACATTTTTTCTAGATTTGGTATGCCCCGAGCTATCATTAGTGATGGGGGATCTCATTTTTGTAATCGGCTTTTTGCGGCTTTGATGAAAAAGTATGGGATAACTCACAAAGTCACTACCCCTTACCATCCCCAAACTAGTGGACAAGTTGAATTAGCCAATAGGGAAATTAAAGGCATCCTTCAAAAAAACAGTTAACCCCAATCGAAAAGATTGGTCACTACGGTTAATTGATGCACTTTGGTCATATAGGACCGCCTTTAAATCTCCCCTTGGAATGTCTCCATACCACTTAGTTTTTGGGAAAGCATGTCATCTCCCAGTCGAATTTGAACATAAAGCTTTATGGTCTTTACAGAAATTGAACTTTGACTTGCATGCATCAGGTTCTAGAAGGAAGTTACAGTTGAATGAACTAGATGAATTTCGATTATGTGCCTATGAGAATGCTCGGATTTACAAGGAAAGAATGAAATTTTTACATGATAGACACATTAAGCCGAAAGAGTTGCATGAGGACCAAAAAGTCCTATTATATGACTCTAGACTTCATCTATTTCCTGGCAAGCTTAAATCACGATGGATCGGTCCTTTCATTGTCAAACACGTGTATCCATACGGTGCAGTTGAAATTATGAATCCAAGAGATGGGGGTCTATATCTAAGGTCAATGGTCAAAGATTGAAACCCTACTTGGAGAATTTTGCACAGGAAGTCACTTGTAATCGAGTTATGTAACCCATCCTATCATTGACAGACCAGCTTGCATGGTACGTTTGTTTCTTTTCTTTTGTTTATTTTATTTTATTTTATTTTATTTTATTTTATTTTATTTTACATTGTTTTTCTAATTCCATTTTGTGGAGCCCCCAAGTTTTTCTTTTCTTTTCTTTTCTGTACAGTTTCAGGTACCGGTTAAAAGGCGGATAACGGTACTCCGTGACTATTAGTCGGTTTCATTCAGTTTCCCACAATAACTGAGACCCCCAGAAATCAAAGTATGGACGAAATACTTGCCAATCTCCAGAAGCACTTTCCATCTCTCCCTCAAAATGCAATTCTGAAAATTTACAAGTCACGAGCTGAAAGAATGAGACTTCTCATGAGTAAAGGTATACCTAATGATCTGCGCTGGATCATTGAGGCACGAGTTCGTCTGGCAGGTGAGTACTCTTCTGTTTCGTACATGCTTGGTTTAGGGAAGAGCACCTATTCTCGAAAACGTCGAGCAAAGTCAATGGGTGTTTGTTATAAGTGTGCTAGAATGACTTGCAACACACGTTGTAAGACTTTAGGAATGGTGTCTGATAATCGTGAAGACAAAATAAAATTCATTAAGGATGGCTTGAGTAAGGAGTCATTAGATGATATCGAATCGACTCTTGAGACGCATCCTAGTGGATATGTGCATCTTGCAATTCACGTATTACATGCAAAATTTCAAAAAGAACATTCTAAGTACAGTCTTGGGAATCTGACGTTAAAAGACCCTGTTTGCCAATTTATAAGAAAATTGGATGGGAACCATATCCCGGACCCATAGAGGCCGTTAAAAGGCGTTACTGGACGTAAAACCAGAGGTAGAAGTGAGCCACAATCACTGTTGTAAATAAAAAAAAATAAAAAAAAATAAAAAAAAATGAAAAAAAAAAAAAAAAAATTTACTGTTTTTTTTTTTATTTTGTTGTTATCTGACCAACTTTTGTCTTGCAGAAGCTAGTGCCACCTACCAACATGATCTCCTTTATTGATTTATCCGACATATTTTGCTGTTTATTTGACAAATTGACATCTTTTCTGATCTATAAATACAGCTTTTGCTTCATTCTTTCATGCATTCAAATAAACAGATATCAAAAAAAAAAAAAGAGGGAGTAAAGAAATGGCCACCACTTCAGCTCGTAGAATTACCAACATTTGTGTCTTTTGCGGATCTAGTCCTGGTAAAGATAATGAATTTCTTAACTTGGCAAAAGAAGTTGGTAAGGTTCTTGCTGAGAGAAAAATACACTTGGTGTATGGAGGAGGCGATCTTGGCTTGATGGGTGCCGTTTCAAAAGCTGCAAATGACGGAGGTAGTCAAGTTTTGGTAATCATCCCAAAACCATTGGCTGATTCTAACCTTATCGGAAAATCAAACGGAGAGGAGCTTATTGTTTCAGGTATGTCTAACCGATTAATAGAAATGATTAATCATTCTGATGCTTTCATTGCTTTACCAGGTGGACTCGGCACGATGGAGGAAATCTTTACAGTCGCATCTTGGGCACATTTAAATATCCATCGCAAACCAATTGGACTGTTGAATGCCAATCATGTTTTTGATGTCCTTCTGGTATTTCTTGACGACCAAAAGCGACTTGGGTTTCTTTCTACAGAAGCAAGAGATATAATCCTATGTGCCGACAACATTAATGATTTGATTGATCAGCTGCAAGCATATGTGCCTATAATTAATCCAATTCTCTCTAAATTGGATTGGTCAGATAGTGGTAGTAGCAAAAGGCCAAGGATCGACTTGGACCTTAATCTGTAACTTTCCCTTGTTTTCATTTTTTTGTATAGTTTTGTGTGTTATTTTTCTTTTTTATTTAAATGATATGTTTATTTGAGATGGCCGAGTAAGGAGACTCTACTTCTGAGACGCATCCCAAATAATCATCCTTTTTATTTTTAGTTTTATTATTTTGTTGTGTGTTTAATATTTTCGGTGTGTTTAATCTTTTTCAGATGACGTTTGTGGGTATCGTCGCTGTAAGCCCTCACGAGACTACAACTCGTCCACTGGGGTCGCCTAGGGGTTTAAAGGCTTGTTGCATACGCTAAATGCAATCGTGTTCCCTACGAAAGTGGCTTCGTTTATTTTATTTTATCTATTTTAATTTAGTTTTATTTCAGTTTCTCACTCAAATAAGTGAAGCATCCAAGGTAAACTCTAAACCTAACTCTTACTTTCAATTTTCTGCATTGCGGAGTATGCAAAAATTTAGTTGGGGGTGATATACCATGTTTCACATGTTTATAGACTTAGATTTTACCTTGTTTTTAGTTTAATTTTTTTTAAAATATATATATATATATATATATATATATATATATATATATATATATATATTTTCGATGACAAATTGACTTAGTTTTATTGGATTTTATTTCATTTTTGAATTTCATAGCTACTCTATGCATAATTCTTCTCTCTTGCCATTTAAGTTTGCTTATTTAGCGATTTTTATCTAGACTCATACAATACATGCACTTTCCTAAAGCTTTTAAAGTAATCATTGAGAAATGCATACATGTTGGAAATAATCAAGCTGTATCAATTATTTTGGTGAGATGAGAGAATTGAGAGATTACAGTGTAGTAGTTAATATTGATTTGTTGAGTTAGTACTTAATTTTTTGTGGAAATTTTTGTATATATTATAAATTTGGAAAATGATGAATGTCAATTTAGGTCTTCGTTTGTGCCTTTCAAGCCAACCTTTGAATTTAATCCATTAGAAAGCCCCTTTGAGCCAAAAAAAAAAATAAGCTTTTTCTTATATCACCGATATATCTTAACCTACTCCAAAATGGAGTTGAGCTTAGTTTCTAGGATCCTCATACCAAATACTTCCATTGTATATGCTAAGGATTCACATTATGCTGGGGGTTGAAATAAATTTCTTTAGTTTCTTCTTCTTCTTCTTTAAAAAAAAAAACAAAAAAACAAAAAAAAACAAAAAAAAAAAAAAAATTGTGTGAATAAGTTTGATTTCGTAGCCTCTTTAACTCAAGCAATTAAGTCCGTAGAGGTGTTTTAACACCTAGTGCCCTAAGATCAACTGGTCTGGGAGTCACTGGCCCAAAGCTTGTTACATGGGTTAAAGAGAAAGCTTAAAGAAATCGAGCACTGTTCAAAAAAAAAAAAAAAAAAAAAAGAACAAAAAAGAAAAAAAAAATGAGAAGAAAAGAAGATGGTTGTTGTTATATATAAAAAAAAATGGGGTATTTATTTTTGTAAAGGAAACAAAACTGGTGAAAAGATCTTTGGCATATTATGGAAACTTTGAAAATTTATCCACTATTTTTCCTTTTGTTCTTGAAACCCCTACCTTAGCCACATTACAACCATAATTATTAACATTTTGATTTCAAGTTGTAATATTTTACATTTTATTTCTATTTCATTTGTGCTTATCATATGATCAATATATAAATTTACTACTTGTACCTAAAATATAGTCTTACCATATTTGAGTATTCACTTTTTCCAACTCCATTGAGAGAACATCCAAACACATACCTAAATACTAAATGATTCACCTTGTGAGGTATGGAGTTGCAGTTATAGCTTGAGATGTTCTTGTGTATGCATGATCAATATGAAAAATAAAGTTTAGTGCACACACACACTTGAGTCTTTATAAAGGTTTGTAAATAAAATAACTTTTATGGCAATTGTAGAATTTGATTGTTTTTGTACTTGTTATTCATCCATGAAACATAATCAAAGTTTTTGCTAAGTCAGGAGTCGTCACCTTCTTTCCGCTTTAGTTTTGCTAAGAGACTAGCAAAAAGCTAGTTGGGGGGTGTGATGAATGTTAAAAGTGTACATTTATTAACGATAAATGAGTTATTTTACACTTATAATTTCATTAATCCTTCTAAATCTAGCATATTTGTGAAATAATATTTAATTTTTATGTTTTATTTATTTTTATTGTTATTTTTATTACTTGTTTAGGTGAAATATTATTTTGGAAAGATTAAATAAAAATCAATCAGTTTCATCGGAGCAGAATTGTCCAGCCGCGCACTAAAATTGAAATGGCTATAACTTTCAATCCGGAAAGAGTTACGAGACCCATAATATACCGATTTAAAGTACTCGAGGAGAAGAATTTAATAGTAATCACTCGAAGGCTGTCAGTATCCAATTCGAATCTCAAATTATGTGACAGAAATTAATTTCGGGTTCAACCTTGAAACCGGAAGAAATTCAACTGTTAAATTCAAATCGGACTTGGAAACATTCGCCGCATCCTGATTGGTTGATTGAATGAGCTTACAATAAGTTCAGCTACACAAGATTGCAATCAAGTTATATTAATTAATAGCCTACCATTTTTGATTTTATTAATTAATAGCCTACCATTTTTTATTTTATTAATTAATAGCATTTTTTGATTTTTATTATTTAATAGCACACCTTTGTTGATTTTTTTAACACCTCTCAACTATAAATAGAGGTGTTTAGAAATCTCAAAGGAGAGAAAAAAATTAGGAAGAAAGAGTTCCATCTTGTAGTAGTTTCTTTGTAATTTTTCATAAGTTTAATAAAATTCTGGTTTTCTTCTTCAATTTCTATCTAGTATATCTTAAGTTAGTGTTGTAATAACTTCATGCTTCCAACCCTTAGGATGAAATCCTACCTTTTGTCTATGACAAAGGGAGGCTAAATCCTTTGGTGTTGGGGGTATGAAGAAACCAACATGACGCTATAAGGTATCCCAGCACAACTTCAAGCTTCAAGGTAAGTTAGATTTAAGCAACGAGAAAAGGTAAGTTACAACATAATTTTTTTTAAATAACCTTGATAAATTCAAACCTTAGGTAAGTTAGATTTATTCCAAAGTTTTATACTTTGATAAATCTTCAACTTAGCAAGGTTAATTTATTCCAAGTATTTAATAAAATATGTTGTATTAATATGTTGTGTAAAATCTAAAAAATAAAAAAATAAAAGAAGTTGTGCATGTGACATAGGATATCTATAGTTAAGTGTTGGTGGATTTTACCCCGCACCATTTCTTTATTATTGTAATTTAATTTTCAAGTACTCGTTAATTTCTGTAATTTTAATTTTTGAGCAAACTTTGATTTACTTTTCCTGTAAAAAAAAAAAATAAGCACAAACGTTAGCAAAATAATTCTCTTGGGAAGAATGACCTTGGACTCTTGAGTCCTTGTACTGCAATTGGCATTACGGTCTTACACTTGAGACCTTAAACAGAATTCCCTCCGTTTGGCGTTGCGAAACGCCCCTCGGAAAATTCGAGCCAGTAGATTAAATAGAGTGCCACAATCACTTTCATCATTAGTCAGCATGGCCGAGCAAAGAATTGAAAATCCAGTTGACCAAGACGAAAATGCCTCACAGCATGGAGATCTTAATCATCCTAGGACACTCAGAGAATTCATGAATCCCACTAGGACAGGATCACTATCTTGCATTACTTTCCCCCCAGATGCAGCACGTTTCAATTTCAAATCAAGTATCATTCAACTCTTACCCACTTTTCACGGTCTAGAATCAGAAAACTCTTACCAACACTTAAGGAATTCAAAGAGGTATGTAATACGTGCACAGACCAAAATTGTAGCATGAATATAATTCGACTCAAGTTTTTTCCATTTGGCTAAAAAATCTTAGGTCAGGATCCATCAGAACATGGGATGATTTGCAAGAACAATTCTTAAAAAAATTCTTCCCACCCCCATAGGACAAACCCCTTTAAAAGGAAAATCACAACCTTCACACAAGAGTCAGGGGAAACGCTTTACCTGTTGGGAGAGATTTAAAGAAATGTTAAATGTTTGCCCACATCACGGGTTTGAAACATAGAGGATTATTTAATATTTCTACGAGGGTTTAACACCCCAAAGTAGACAAGTGGTGGAAATGATGTGTAATGGTGAGTTTAGGGACAAAAGTCCCAAAGATGCACTGGATTACCTAGAATACATAGCAGAGAATGCACAACACTGGGACACAGTTGGTACTTATGAGTCATCTGTCAAACCACAACCATCTGGTAGAGGTATGTTTAACCTTAGGGAAGACCACGACCTTTCTGCTAAATATGCATCGTTAGCTAAAAAAGTTGAGGCATTAGAACTAAAAAAGAATGAACATGTAAAATCAATTCAGGAAATTGTATGTTACGTCTGTAATTCAAATAAACATGTCACACAAAATTACCCAACCTTGCCAGCCTTTCAAGAATGTCTCCATGACCAAGTCAGTTCCATAAACACGTTCAAAAAACCAAACCCAAACCCATATTCCCAAACTTACAATTCTGGTTGGAGAAACCATCCCAATTTCAGTTGGAGGAATGATAACCAAGCACAGTCATCACAGCAACCACCCCAGGTACACCAGAACTTCCAAAATTCTCAAATTATGCACCATATGTCCCACCACCTAGGAAAACCTTTGAGGATACATTGCATGCATTCATTGAGAAACAAGAAGCCATCAATAGTCAAACCATGCAAACATTGAATGATTGAAAGATACATTTGCCAAGTTCACATCTGCATTAACCATCCATGAAAAAGGAAAGTTTCCTGCACAACCACAACCAAACCCCAAGAGTCATCAAAATTCCCATGAAGGTACTTCTGGTAGTCAACATATAGACCAAGTCAAATCAGTTATCACTCTTCGTAGTGGTAAGGTCATTGAAAAACCTATTCTTGAATCTCGTGATGTTGAAAATAAGTCAGCTTCAGAGGGTAAGGAAGGGGTTAATGAACCAACACCTACTGTTGAGGATAACGATTTATCACATGCACCTCCATTTCCTCAAGCATTGAAAACAAAGAAATTGAACCATTCCCCAGAAATTTATGAAATATTCAAACAGGTGAAGGTCAATATTCCTTTGTTAGATGCCATCAAACAGATACCATCCTATGCCAAATTCCTGAAGGACCTGTGCACTGTTAAGAGAAAACATCAGGTAAGAAAGAAAGCCTTTCTGGCTGAACAGGTAAGTTCCATTCTCTCGACCAATAATACAATGAAATACAAAGACCCTGGTTGTCCCACTATTTCTTGCATTATTGGAGATCACAAAATTGAACATGCATTACTTGATCTTGGAGCTAGTGTTAATTTGCTCCCTTTTTCGGTTTACCAACAACTTAATCTTGGTGAGTTGAAACCAACTTCAACTACTCTTTTACTTGGATAGATCAGTTAAGGTACCGAAAGGAATTGTAGAAGATGTTTTGTTACAAGTCGATAAATTCATATATCCTGTGGATTTTATTGTCTTAGAAACAAAACCTGTAATAGATAGTTACAAACCAATTCCTGTAATACTTGGTCGTCCATTTTTAGCAACAGCTAATGCTTTGATTAATTGCAGGAATGGGATCATGAATCTGTCTTTTGGAAATATGACGTTAGAACTTAATGTTTTCAACATGTGTAAACAACCATATGAAGAGGACAGTGAAAATGAGACTATGGAATTAATTGAACCAATTTTGGAGGAGCATCTTCAACAGGGGGGTTTATCTGACCTTATGGAAATTTGTGATACTAATTTACTTGAATCAAGTGTACAATTGGAACAAGATAATTCTAATAATTTTTCTTTACTTGATTCTACACAGGTACTGGAGGACGATGGTGAGGAGCAAAATTTTGAGGAATTAGGAACAATTGAAGAAGAGAAACAAAAAGAAGTACCCAAATTGGAATTAAAGACTTTGCCTGTAGGATTGAAGTATGCATTCCTTGGAGATGAACAAATATACCCCGTGGTAATTTCTTCCTCCCTAACAAGCGAGAATGAAGGTAAGTTGCTACATGTTTTGAGAAAACATAAACGGGCAATTGGATGGACTTTAAAAGATATAAAGGGTATTAATCCTCTAATTTGTACACACAGAATACATTTAGAAGATAATGCCAGGACATATCGTCAGCCCCAAAGAAGATTAAACCCTCACATGAAAGAAGTTGTAAAAACTGAAGTCCTTAAACTCCTTGATGTAGGAATTATCTATCCTATCTCTGATAGTAAGTGGGTAAGTCCTACACAAGTTGTACCTAAAAAGTCTGGAATAACTGTTGTAAAAAATGATAAAGGAGAGTCAATCCCAACAAGAATCTCATCTAGTTGGCGTATGTGCATTGATTATAGAAAATTAAATGATGCCACTAGAAAAGATCATTTCCCTTTACCATTTCTTGATCAAATTTTAGAAAGAGTAGCAGGACATCCCTACTATTGCTTTCTTGATGGTTACTCGGGCTATTATCAAATTCCCATTGCTTTGGAAGACCAGGAAAAGACCACATTCACATGTCCCTTTGGTACATTTGCATTTAG
Organism: Palaemon carinicauda; assembly: GCF_036898095.1. Lineage (NCBI taxonomy): Eukaryota > Metazoa > Arthropoda > Malacostraca > Decapoda > Palaemonidae > Palaemon > Palaemon carinicauda. Next base: position 138,408,224 of record NC_090738.1, on the reverse strand, counting down.
AAAAATGCCTTTTGGGCTTTGTAATGCACCAGCAACATTCCAACGATGTATGTTAAGCATATTTAGTGACATGGTTGAACATTGTTTAGAGGTCTTTATGGATGATTTAACTGTTTTTGGGAATTCATTTGATAATTGCTTGAATAATTTGGAAAATGTTCTGAAAAGATGTGTTGAAAAGGGACTTGTTTTAAATTGGGAAAAATGCATTTCATGACTAATTCAGGAATTGTTTTGGGCCACGTTGTGTCATCAAAAGGTATTGAGGTTGATAAGGCAAAGATAGAGGTTATTTCTAAACTGCCACCACCAAAAACAGTCAGGGAAATTCGTTCTTTTTTAGGACATGCAGGATTTTATAGGAGGTTTATTAAAGACTTTAGCACCATATCCAGACCATTATGTAACCTCTTATTAAAAGATGCAATATTTGAATGGACAGAAGATTGTCAAAAATCATTTGAAAAAATTATTAGTCTTTTGACTTCTGCTCCTATCATGCAATCCCCTGATTGGTCTTTGCCTTTTGAGCTAATGTGTGATGCCAGTGATTATGCAGTTGGCGCAGTTTTGGGACAAAGAAAGGAAGGTAAGCCATATGTAATTTATTATGCAAGTAGAACTTTAAACAGCGCACAAATGAACTACACCACCACAGAAAAAGAACTACTTGCTGTAATATTTGCATTGGATAAATTTCGGTCGTATTTAATTGGTTCATCAACCGTTGTTTATTCTGATCATGCTGCTGTTAGATATTTGATGTCTAAACAGGATGCAAAGCCGAGATTATTGCGATGGATTTTGTTGCTTCAAGAATTTAATCTCACAATCAAAGACAAGAAAGGAGCAGAGAATGTAGTTGCGGATCATTTATCGAGACTCACAAACGAGTCATCCATTGACACAACTCCTATCAATGACTCTTTTCCTGATGATTTTTTATTTTCCATAAATATAATGCCTTGGTATGCTAATATTGTCAATTTTATTGTAACAGGAAAAATGCCCCCAGATTGGAGCAGTCAAGACAAAAAGAAATTTTTGACCGAAGTCAAGAAATTCTACTGGGACGATCCATACCTGTTCAAGTATTGTCCAGATCAGATTTTCCGACGATGCATACCAGATAACGAGGTAAGTAGTGTCATTAAGTTTTGTCACTCAGAAGCATGTGGAGGTCATTTCTCATCTAAGAAAACAGCTGCAAAAATCTTGCAGTGTGGATTTTATTGGCCCACCATATTTAAAGATACATACGCTTTCTGCAAAACTTGTGAAAATTGTCAAAAGTTGGGGTCCATTTCTAGAAAACACATGATGCCTTTAAACCCCATCCTTGTTATCGAGATCTTTGATTGTTGGGGAATAGATTTCATGGGTCCATTTCCACCGTCATTTGGATTTTTATATATTTTAGTTGCAGTTGATTATGTCTCAAAATGGGTTGAGGCGATTCCTTGTCGACAAAATGATCACAAAGTTGTGGTTAAATTTTTAAAGGAAAATATTTTAAGTCGATTTGGAATCCCTCGGGCCATTATTAGTGATGGAGGTAAACATTTTTGTAACAGGCCATTTGAGTCATTGATGAAAAAATATGGAATTACTCATAAAGTTTCTACCTCCTATCACCCTCAGACAAATGGTCAAGCTGAACTAGCAAATAGGGAAATCAAACAAATTTTGGAAAAAACGGTTAACCCAAATCGCAAAGATTGGTCTCTTCGACTAACTGATGCACTTTGGGCATATCGAACAGCTTTCAAAACATCATTGGGAATGTCTCCCTATCGTCTAGTTTATGGAAAACCTTGTCATTTGCCTGTAGAACTTGAGCATAAGGCATATTGGGCTATTAAAGCATTCAATTCAAATCTTGAAAATGCCAGTCATGAACGAAAATTGCAATTAAACGAACTTGAAGAGCTAAGGAATGATTCTTATGAAAATGCGAAAATTCTTAAAGCAAAAACTAAGGCCTTTCATGACAGTCGAATTTCACGAAAAACTTTTGAAATTGGTCAAAAAGTTTTGCTTTATAATTCTCGTCTTCATTTATTTCCTGGAAAATTAAAATCCAAATGGAGTGGCCCATTTATTGTGAAGCACGTTTACCCATATGGAACTGTTGACATTGAGAATCCTAGGGATGGTGATATTTTTAAAGTAAATGGACAACGTTTGAAACTATTTTTGGAGAATTCAAGTTTTCAAGAATCTTTCTTCCTTTCAACCCCAAGGTATGGTGATTAATGCATTCTAATTTGTCATTATTTTATTTTTGTTTAACTTTCTTTCTTTTTGCAGTTTTATTTTTCTTTTATGTCATAGTGTCACACCCCGGTTAAATGGCGGATAACGGTACTCCGTGACTCTTTGTCGGTTCTTTCAGTTTCCCAAATTACTGATACCTCAAAATCAAGGCATGGAAGAAACTCTCACAAAACTCAGAAAGCATTTTCCTTCTCTCCCTCAAAACGCTCTGATGAAAATTTACAAAGCACGCATTGAAAGAATGAGGCTTCTTATGCTCAAAAATATTCCTCATGATATTCGTTGGGTAATTGAAGCACGGGTTCGCTTGGCAGGTGAGTTATCTGACTCATTCATTTCTTACATGCCTGGTTTAGGAAAAAGCACCTATGCTAAGAAACGAAGAGCTAAACAATTAGGTGGTGTTTGTTATAAATGTGCACGATGGACGTGCAACACTCGTTGTCGTTCTTTAGGAATGGTGTCTGAAAATCGTGAAGATAAAATTCAGTTCATTAGAGATGGCTTGAGTAAGGAGTCTTTAGATGACATATCTTTGACTCTTGAGACGCATCCTAGTGGACATGTCCATAGAGCAATTCGCAATTTGCATACACAGTTCCAAAAAGAAACGCAACAATACAGTCTCGGGAATCTGACTTTAAAAGACCCTGTTTGCCAATTTGTAAGAAAATTGGATGGGAAGCATATCCCCGACCCATAGAGGCCGTTAAATGCGTTACTGGACGTAAAACCAGAGGAAGAAGTGAGCCAAAATCACTGTTGTAAATATCAATTAAAAAAAATAAAATAAAAAAAAATAAAAAATAAAAATTTTCATTTTGTTGTTATCTGACCAACTTTTGTCTTGCAGACGCTAGTGCCACCTACCGACAGTATCTCCTTTATTGATTTATCCGACATATTACGCTGTTCATTTGACAAATTGGCATCTTTTCTGATCTATAAATGCAGCTTTTACTTCATTCTTTAATGCATCAAAAGAAACAGATATCAAAGAAAAAAAGGAGTAAAGAAATGGCCACCACCTCAGCTCGTAGAATTACTAACATTTGTGTCTTTTGCGGATCTAGTCCTGGCAAACATAATGAATTTCTTAACTTGGCAAAAGAAGTTGGTAAGGTTCTTGCTGAGAGAAAAATACACTTGGTGTATGGAGGAGGCGATCTTGGCTTGATGGGAGCTGTTTCAAAAGCTGCAAATGAAGGAGGTAGTCAAGTTTTGGGAATCATCCCAAAAACATTGGCTGATTCTAACCTTATCGGAAAATCAAACGGAGAGGAGCTTATTGTTTCAGGTATGTCTAACCGATTAATAGAAATGATTAATCATTCTGATGCTTTCATTGCTTTACCAGGTGGACTCGGTACTATGGAGGAAATCTTTACAGTCGCATCTTGGGCACATTTAAATATCCATCGCAAACCAATTGGACTGTTGAATGCTAATCATGTTTTTGATCTCCTTTTGGTATTTCTTGACGACCAAAAGCGACTTGGGTTACTTTCTACAGAAGCAAGAGATATAATCCTCTGTGCCGACAACATTAATGATTTGATTGATCAGCTGCAAGCATATGTGCCTATAATTAATCCAATTCTCTCTAAATTGGATTGGTCAGATAGTGGTAGTAGCAAAAGGCCAAGGATCGACTTGAACCTTGATCTGTAACTTTCCCTTGTTTTCATTTTTTTTAGTTTTGTTTGTTATTTTGTTTTTATTTAAATGATATGTTTATTCGAGATGGCCGAGTAAGGAGACCCTACTTCTGAGACGCATCCCAAATAATCATCCTTTTTATTTTTAGTTTTATTATTTTGTTGTGTGTTTAATATTTTCTGTGTGTTTAATCTTTTTCAGATGACGTTTGTGGGTATCGTCGCTGTAAGCCCTCACGAGACTACAACTCGTCCACTAGGGCCGCCTAGGGGTTTAAAGGCTTGTTGCATATGCTAAATGCAATCGTGTTCCCTACGACAGTGGCTTCGTTTATTTTATTTATCTATTTTAATTTAGTTTTATTTCGGTTTCTCACTCAAATAAGTGAAGCATCCAAGGTAAACTCTAAACCTAACTCTTGCTTTCAATTTTCTGCATTGCAGAGTATGCGAAAATTTAGTTGGGGGGTGATATACCATGTTTCACATGTTTATAGACTTAGATTTTACCTTGTTTTACCTTGTTTAATTTTTTTCAAAAAAAAAAAGATTTTCGATGACAAATTGACTTAGTTTTATTTGATTTTATTTCATTTTTGAATTTCATAGCTACTTTATGCATAATTCTTCTCTCTTGCCATTTAAGTTTGCTTATTTAGCGATTTTTATCTAGACTCATACAATACATGCACTTCCCTAAGCTTTTAAGTAATCATTGAGAAATGCATACATTTTGGAAATAATCAAGCTGTATCAATTATTTTGGTGAGACGAGAGAATTGAGAGATTACAGTGTAGTAGTTAATATTGATTTGTTGAGTTAGTACTTAATTTTTTGTGGAAATTTTTGTATATATTATAAATTTGGAAAATGATAAATGTCAATTTAGGTCTTCGTTTGTGCCTTTCAAGCCAACCTTTGAATTTAATCCATTAGAAAGCCCATTTGAGCCATAAAAAATGAATAAGCTTTTTCTTGTATCACCCATATATCTTAACCTACTCCAAAATGGAGTTGAGCTTAGTTTCTAGGATCCTCACACCAAATACTTCCATGTATATGCTAAGGATTCACATTATGCTGGGGTTGAAATAATTTTTGGGGATATGTTATATAAATTTCTTTAGTTTCTTCTTCAAAAAAAAAAAAATTGAGTGAATAAGTTCGATTTTGTAGCCTCTCTAACTCAAGCAATTAAGTCCGTAGAGGTGTTTTAACACCTAGTGCCCTAAGATCAACTGGTCTGGGAGTCATTGGCCCAAAGCTTGTTACATGGGTTAAAGAGAAAGCTTAAAAGAATCGAACATTGTGTAAAAAAAAAAAAAAAAAAAAATGAGAAGAAAAGAAGATGGTTGTTGATAAAAAAAAAATTGGGTATTTATTTTTACAAAGGAAACAAAACTGTGGAAAAGATCTTTAGCATATTATGGAAACTTTGAAAAATTATCCACTCTTTTTCCTTTTGTTCTTGAAACCCTTACCTTAGCCACATTACAACCATAATTATTGACATTTTGATTTCAAGTTGTAATATTTTACATTTTATTTCCATTTCATTTGTGCTTATCATATAATCAATATATAAATTTACTACTTGTACCTAAAATGTAGCCTTACCATATTTGAGCGTTCACATTTTCCAACTCCATTGAGAGAACATCCAAACACATCACTAAATACTAAATGATTCACCTTGTGAGGTATGGAGTTGCAGCTATAGCTTGTGATGTTCTTGTGTATGCATGATCAATATGAAAAATAAAGCTTAGTGCACACACACACTTGAGTCTTTATAAAGGTTTGTAAATAAAATAACTTTTATGGCATTTGTAGAATTTGATTGTTTTTGTACTTGTTATTCATTCATGAAATATAATCAAAA